>NC_036839.1:19536627-19836627 GCF_002910315.2 Salvelinus sp. IW2-2015
TCCTCCATCTAGATGAGGTGAGCTTATCCAACCCTATACAACACATCTCCTTCATCTAGATGAGGTGAGTTTATCCAACCCTATATAACACATCTCCTTCATCTAGATGAGGTGAGCTTATCCAACCCTATACAACACATCTCCTTCATCTATATTCCTTAGTCTCGTAGATTGACATGCTGTAACTTGATAAAAGTGAAGGTATTCATCAAATTGAATTAGTGCAATGAGCAAAGGAGTATGTTTTTTACACTCATAAACAGAGTGCATAACTTGAATTTGTGTTTATTGCCATCTAGTGGTGATATTGAGTTGCACCTTCCCCATTTTAACCTCAGAACAGCCTCAATTTGTCGAGTCATGAACTCTACAAGGTGTCGAAAGCGTTCCACAGTGATGCTGGTCCATGTTGATTCCAATGCTTCCCAGAGTTGTGTCAAGTTGGCTGGATGTCTTTTGGGTGGTGGACCAGCGCTGCAGTTCTTGACACAAACCGGTGCGTCTGGCACCTACTACCAGACCCCGTTCAAAGGCACTTAAATGTTTTGTCTTGCCCATTCACCCTCTGAATGGCACACATACACAATTCATGTCTCAATTGTCTCAAGGATAAAAATCCTTATTTAACCCGTCTCCTCCCCTTCATTTACACTGATTGAAGTGATATCAATAAGGGATCATAGCTTTCACCCGGATTCACCTAATCAGTCATGGGAAGTGTTCATGTTTTGTATACTTAGTGTAGACCTTTGTTTCATCACGCACATCGCACGCTATGCAAGTTCTGTAGTAGTAGGGACTCCGTGTCAGCTGCCTACTCTGTGAGTCATATCAGATACAAGTATTCTTTCCTTAATGGTTTTTAAAGAAGGAATTATAGAAAGGGATTTGTAAAAGAAAGACATTGTCATGGTAACACGTCCATTACGCTCTAGGCAAATAGTCAAGGGTTTGAAGGCTGGAGCAGGGCACAATCTAACTGCTGAGAGAAACAATTGCTTTAATGCCATTCTGTCATCTTGTCCACCTCCTGTGAAGTGCATTTGTGCTTTCATTTTGGGATGTGGATTTATAATACCTCGTCTTGTGCCAGAGACTGTAGGATGCTTCTATCCTGGTGTTATATTGGGGGGTCTAAGTACTGTGCTGGAAACGTATTGTTTGATTGAATTTAGCGTGTATATGTTATTTGTGTGTGTGTGTGTGTGTGTGTGTGTGTTTACTCATCTCACCTGCACGTCCATCTAGCTGCTGGTTTCGGCCCGTAAGGACTATGAGAAGCTGCAGGAGGACCTGTCCAGGCTGCAGAGGGAGAACGAGGTGGCCAAAGAGGAGGTGAAGGAGGTGCTGCAGGCCCTGGAGGAGCTTGCTGTTAACTACGACCACAAGAGCCAGGAAGTGGAGAACAAGAACCGCTCCAACAACCAGCTCAGCGAGGAACTCAACCAGAAGAGCGTGAGTCATATTGGGAGGAAGTTTGGTCTCCAGGGCTGTGTTTCATTCCAGGAAGATCCCTCTCCTCTGAACACACTAACCCTTTACGGTAGCAATCATCATCAAAATGGTTAAAAGATTTTTAGAACAGTTCTAATGAACGCAACAGTTGTATAATGGATGAAGATACTCCAAACGTTTGGAATTTTTTAAACAGAGTGGCTGTATCCCAATTTCCCCAGGCTAAAAATACATATATTTCTGCACATTTACAGGATTTTTTTTTAGTGATAAACTCCGCTGCCTAAGTAGCTGCGTTGCTGAGTGCTCCGTTGCCGCTACCCCTTCCTTGATCGCCTATGTCTGGACACTGGTGTAGCCTACAAACTTAATGTTGTGCACAAAACTGTTCCAACTATTGCATTCCCTCAGTAAGCTGTAAAGCATAAGCGTGATTTCCTACAAACTTCATGTGGTACACAAAACAGTTGTGGAGCACCATGATTCAGTAAGCATAAGTGTGATTTCATATTCTTTTTTCAGGAGGGGAGTAGGCTGCATGCAGCTATTTACAGGTTTTACACTAAATGTGTTATCGACATGTTTGGTAGGGCTGGGAATTGCCAGGGACCTCTTGATACGATATTATCACGATACATCGGTGCCGATACTATATGTATTGCGATTCTCACGATTCTGTATTTATTGTGATTCGATACTGTGATTTTATTGCGTTTCGGTGTTCCAAACATATTGCTCACTGTATGTCTGCTGCAGAGAGACAAGAGAGCCATGAGAAAACTAGTTTTGATCAGTCAGCTATGAAGGAAAATAATGGAGTTTTGGTGCAGGTACAGCCAACTAGTGCAATTTTTTTTTTCAATATTGTTAAAACGATACAATATATCGTAATCACTCCCAAACTCATTGACGATCATAGATAAATTCTGCTTCATCTCAAGTTATAAAATGATGGTTATCCAATGATGGGATTTATAAATAAATAATATGGGCTCCCGAAAGTACTGATCTCTATAATGTAAAAACCTTTGGGAAGCTCATATTCTGAGCTAGCCATTAAAAAAGTATGGTCCACAGATCTAATTGAACCTGAACGACCCTTTAACTGGAACAGAATATGGACAAATATGACCTTGGCATCCCGTAATCTGAACCATCAATTTATACATTTTAAGTTTGTTCACAGACTTTATTTAACACCAAGAAAATGTTTTACTCCCAACTGTTCCCTGTGTCCCCTAAATCAGGTTGGCACATTCCTTCATATGATGTGGGAGTCACCTGCAGTTAAATGCTCCTGGGGCAAAGTTACAAAATTAATTTAGAATATAAATATTCAATGCTTTGCATCTATTATGTTACTTCATGATGCTAACACCTTGAATCTCTCAATCAATCAGAGAAGATTATTGCTGGCAGGCAGCACTGCTGTGAAGAAAATGTTGGCTCTAAGATGATCACCCCACTCTCTAACATTTAACCAGTGGATTCAGTTACAATTAGAAATGATAACATTAGAATTATGAACAGCGAGAATGAATGGTGCTAGTCAAGGAATCATTCAGGCCTGGACAAATATACTTGACTGTAAAGAACAATCTCAGCTAAAGCCCCACACATACAAACCAAGTATATACAGTACCAGTCAAAAGTTTGGACACACATACTCATTCCAGGGTTTTTCTTTATTTGTACTATTTTCTACATTTTAGAATAATAGTGAAGACATCGAAACTATGAAAGAGTGTGCAAAGCTGTCATCAAGGCAAAGGGTGTCTACTTTTAAGAATCTCCAATATAAAATATATTTTGATTTGTTTAACACTTTTATGTTTACTACATGATTCCATATGTGTTAATTCATAGTTTTGATGTCTTCACTATTATTCTACCATGTAGAAAATAGTAAAAAATAAAGAAAGTCCCTTGAATGAGTAGGTGTGTCCACACTTATGACTGGTACTGTACGTATATTTTGACTTTTGTTACTTTCTTTTCTTTCAGGCCCACGGGGCAGGGGTGGTACCGGGGGGTCATCTCAAAACACAGACACGCAGTCTAATTAGTGATCGAATGTTATTTTTTCTTCATCATTGCAAACATTGGCTAAGCTGCGCAAGAAGCAGACAGGCTTCTGGAACTACGATACGGCAGCAACTGTAAAGATCACCCTACATCATCACACAAAACAGTGATTGTTTTTGCTCCAACGAGTAGGGACTGCGTCCTGCTTGTGCAACTGCAATATCCGTTACGACAGACAGAGAAGATTCATATTATAAATGTTTTGGAATGTTCGTACAAATCGCCGCAGGGTTTTTATTTCAGCTGTTCAGAAGTATGAGGCAGAGACATAGGTTACATCACCATGGTACAGAAGAGGGTGTGTAATGAGCGAAATGTGAAGCGAGGGGGAGTGTGAACATCAGCTGTGTTAGAAAAACAAATGTGTGAGTTAAATAACACATGGGCAGAATGTGATCCGGATCCTTAGCTTTGAGAAAAAGGTTTCCAGAGGGGCTAGCGGCGGCGGGCGTGGGGGAATACTTTGTATCCGTGGCATGGCATTGAAAAAAAATATCCATCAGATATTGACTGAATTATTGCACATTGCACATTTATTGCACATTTTACTGGCATGGACAAATAATGAATGAAGTTCAAGTATTACATTTGTTGTCAGCATTTTCTTAGAATGTGGGGAGAAACGACAGGCACAAGAAAAAATATGAAAGAGTGGCAAGAGTAAAATGAAAGCAATCAATCCAGTGAGATTGAAGTGATTTTTCACCCTCAAACACAGGAAATAGGAAAAGACAGATCCTCAGGTGGGCGGGGCATCCGCGTTGCTACAGAGCTCAAAGGACTGGATATGTACACCTCAGGAACTATTGCTTTCACCTACCCAGTTGTCTCAGATCCGTGAAGGAGAGTGAACAAGGGCAGAGGGAAGGGAACATTCCTGGAATGAAACTCAGACCATTTCTCTAGCATTCCTCTGCCCCGTTCAAAACATATTCTAGAATATGGATTATGACTGGACTGTGATTGTAAAATGTGTGTGCGTTTCAGACCACTCTGGAGGGGGTGCAGAGGGAGCTGTCCAGTCTACAGGAGCTCAGCAGTCACCATAAGAAGAGAGCAGCAGAGATCCTCAGTCTACTGCTCCGAGACCTCAGTGAGATAGGAGGCATCATCGGCACCAGTGACCTCAAGGCTGTAAGGACACACATTATACAGACATATTACACAATTACACACTTACACTCATACACACATATACACACTCTGTCATTGAGACACACTACCTGTTACAATCAAATCAAATCAAATTTTATTWGTCACATACACATGGTTAGCAGATGTTAATGCGAGTGTAGCGAAATGCTTGTGCTTCTAGTTCCGACAATGCAGTAATAACCAACAAGTAATCTAACCTAACAATTCCACAACTACTACCTTATACACACAAGTGTAAAGGGATAAAGAATATGTACATAAAGATATATGAATGAGTGATGGTACAGAACGGCATAGGCAAGATGCAGTAGATGGTATAGTGTACAGTCTATACATATGAGATGAGTAATGTAGGGTATGTGAACATAAAGTGGCATAGTTTAAAGTGGCTAGTGATACATGATTACATAAAGATGGCAAGATGCAGTAGATGATATAGAGTACAGTATATACATATACATATGAGATGAGTAATGTAGGGTATGTAAACATTATATTAAGTGGCATTGTTTAAAGTGGCTAGTGATACATTTTTACATAATTGATACATGATAGCGGTGTGAACAGGCAGTGGCTCGGGTGGTTGTTGTCCTTGATGATCTTTATGGCCTTCCTGTGACATCGGGTGGTGTAGGTGTCCTGGAGGGCAGGTAGTTTGCCCCCGGTGATGCGTTGTGCAGACCTCACTACCCTCTGGAGAGCCTTACGGTTGTGGGCGGAGCAGTTGCATGTGTAGAAGTTTGTGAGTGCAAACAGTTTTCCATACAAGCACATATTTCATACACTATCTCACTCACTCTCTCTGCTCCTCAGATGATGGAGGTGAATGAGGTCATCGAGGAGGAGTTCACCATGGCCCGTCTTTACATCAGTAAGATGAAGTCGGAGGTCAAGTCTCTGGTGAACCGCAGCAAACAGCTGGATAGCTCCCTTGTCGACACCTCCCGCAAGATGCAGGCCAATGAGAAGGAGCTGGCCTCCTGTCAGTTACTCATCTCCCAGGTAACCAGGAAGTGGATTTAGCATAATCTTCTATATATAAAACAAAAAACTGTCCACTCTCATTGCCCTTCAAGACTTGTTGAATATTTTCCTTTTTTCAGTTAACTATTCTGTTCATGCAGCTTGGTTGGAAAGTGAGGTAGTAACTAGGTTTCAATCCAATTGGCGACAGATTTTCATGCAAATATTTAAAAAATCTGCAGAAAAACAATATGCGCATTTTCCCACCAGAGATGTATTTCCATCAAATTGACTTGTTGCAGATTAAAAGGCTGTTCGTGATGACGTAGTGCACATAAAATACCGTTTGCAGTTAAATTCCCATGTATCAAATAAAAAATGCAAGTTAAATGGGTTTCCTTCGCATTTTCAACTCTACTGATGGTTTTCTCACAAAAAATGTTGTGTTATATAGCGAATGTGCCCACTCTGGTATTGGCACGTGTGCTCTATCCAACAGCGCTATCGGAGCGCTGTTGGATAGATTACACATATAGCCTACATGATGAGATTATTATTATGGACAAAAGAGCGAGATTCTTTTTATTTGTCAAACGGCAGCCAAGCATCGATCATCATGTCACCAGAACATGACCCTCGATATTTATTGGAAAGGAACATCAAGCTCATCATCTTGCACATTCACCACCCTGTGAAGTTAATTATAATTAATTTAATCTGTAGCCTAATAAACGTCATGCTTTCCTGTTGAGTCGTAGTGGGAGGACCACACAACATGTCATCGCGTGACTCCAAGTTTACTTCCATACGATGATTATTACAGTACATCAATATTTGCGCATAAAAACGTTTTCACCGACAATAATTCATTTTACAGACACAAAAATATGTGACAGACACAAAAAGAGCTCACCCTGTCTAGCGTGTTTTGTCCAAATTTGGAAAGTTTACCGAAAACAATCTGACCTGTCATGACATTTTTTTATCCGACATTTACTTTACTCGTATAAAAAAATTGGATGGAAACCTGGTTAGAGAAAGTATTCTTTTGCACTGTTATTAACCCTGTCCGTGCCTGATGGTGTGTGTCCTCCATGCAGCACCAAGCTAAGATCAAGTCTCTGACAGACTACATGCAGAACATGGAGCAGAAGAAGAGACAGCTGGAAGAAAGCCAGGACTCCCTGATGGAAGAGCTACACGCACTACATGCACAGGGTGAGACACGCGGACACCAACACAAACATGCCTGTCACCAATCAGTCCATCACACAAAGAAAAATTAACTATGTCTCTTGTTTTTTCATTTTTCATCTCCACAGAGAAAATGAAAGAGGTACATGTGATGGATAAGCAGAAGGAGCACCTGACCAAACTGCAGGATGCAGTGGAGATGAAGGTAAAGATCTTTCTATTTCGCTCATCCCTCCCATTTTCGATTTACCCCCCCCCCCACTCTCTTTCAGGTTCCTGTGAAAGATAAATAAAATCAACGAACTTTGACCCTTGACCCTGTGTTCCCCTCTGCACTCTGTAGAAGACCCTAGAGGAGCAGATGGAGAACCACAGAGAGGTGCATCAGAAGCAGCTGTCTCGCCTGCGGGATGAGATCGACCACAAGCAGAGGGTCCTGGACGAGCTCAAGGAGTAACATCCTTTTTATTTATTTCAGTTACACGTCTTTTTTTAAAGTCCCATTTCAGGTAGTAAACATAGTCCCATGCGATAAGGACAGTATGTACAGTGTAGCATTGATTTATACTATACTGAATAGTGACCACTGTGCTCTCCCGCTAGTCTGAACCAGGGGTTGCAGCTGGAACAGAGGAAGCTGCAGTCAGACAATGACAAACTGAAGGCCGAGGAGCTGGAGAAGGACGAGCAACTGCAGAAGCTTGTGTAAGTCTGCCTATTACACTATCTACCACAGCTCTGTTCTGTTCTCCTCAAACGTGTGTGTAGCATGGTTATAACATGGTCATAACGTGGTTGTAACATGGTCATAACATGTTTGTAACATGAAATGAATTGCCAAGCCCTGAACACCATGTGTCCTCTCTTTCTCTCTGCTGTAGCTTCATGAATGAGAAGAGAGAGCAGGCCAAGGAGGACCTGAAGGGGCTGGAAGAAACTGTGGTGAGTGGAGGGAGTTATTATAGCGTACGTCTCAGGTGTTGATTGATGTTGAACTCATTGACCATGAGATGTATCAATTCCACCAGGCCAAGGAGCTTCAGACCCTGCACAACCTGCGCAGGCTTTTCATCCAAGAGCTCACCTCCCGCGTCAGCATGGTAAGTACAGGAAGGATAGGTTATTGGGGGAGATATCTCCTTAAGGCTCAGCTGGAATGTTTCCACTCTGTAAACTTTCACATATGCACTCATTTGTGGGCTTACTGTATGCCTTTACATCCACCTTTTCTGCTAACAACTAACAAGGCTGTTGCCATTGTTTGGTGAGGTGTTATTGGTTACTAAGGCCAGAAGGCGAAGGCAACAACAAACCAAGGTGACTTTAGGAACCAGTTTCCCACACGATGTACCATATACTGTAAATGTCAGCAGTTGGGGTGTGTACCACCACACCACCAGTCACGAGTCATGACCCAGTCAAATTCCCTCTTGGTCACGGTAATCCCATCCAAAACTGTGCAAATGAATGGCGCTGATGGGTAGCCAACCGAACTTGCTAATGGCCCTCGCTAATGGCCTGGAACTCGGCACTATATTGTCCCTTTAATCATTCGCTAAACACTTCCTGATTTAATTTGAGTAATCGGAATAATGAGGACAAATGGTGATGGGAGTTAGAGCTCCAGGCCCGAAATGGACACAGAATGCATGAATACATTTTTAAAACACGTTCCCGAAATGACCTAAAGAACAACTGGTCTGATCCGAGTGAGGGAAGCAGCAGAAAAGGCAATTGTTTTGTTACTTTATTAAACCGGAGCGATGGAGAAAGGGAGAGAGAGACACAGAGCTAGCAGCTGTAGGTCAGGGAGCGGAGGCCATGCTGTGTGTTAATGTGAGTGTGAGTAAGACACCGGAGGCTCAGAGCACCTGAGCAGAGACATGGAGGGAGAGACCGCAACTACTGTTATCTCGTGCTAAACTAACTTCTTGCTAGTTATTTATTATCTCATTAGATTATATAGTATATCGTATAGTACCTGTCTTGACTGCATCAAACCGAGAGACGCTAGCTAACTATGCTAATTGAGGCTAGCCATAACATTACTGCTCTTCTCACTGTCCTACAGTTAGCCTACACATAACAACATTCCATATCCCCTAACTTGCTTGCCCCACAAGCAGAGCAGCAATGCAATTGTCTCGGTCTCCGCGGGAAGCGCAAGGATCAGGGCGCATTCCTTTTTTGCAACTTTTTCCAAATCATTAATATAGAGTCGCATCATGCAGCCCATATGTTTTGACATTCCCAGATATATAGGCCTTATTGCAACTAAATAAATAGTGGATTTTATTGTGATGGTGTAGGCTATGTTAAATAGATTTATTAAACTTAGTAACATGTAGATGTTCTAAAGGCGTGCATCAGCAGCTTCTATGCATAGAAGCCCGGAGATGCTAAACATGTTTATGTTAATTAACAGTTAATTACCTTGAGACCGGCAGTGATTTGCATACCACTTACCGTCTGACACAATTTTGTGACCGCCACAGCCCTATGTGTGATGTCACTTCCTTGCTTCTGTCCAATCAGAGTGCAGAGATGGATAATGATGAGGCTGGGGGCCGTCTGGCTCAGAGACAGAGGATCACCTTCCTGGAGAACAACCTGGAGCAGCTCACCAAGGTCCACAAACAGGTAGGAATCACACGCACGCACGCACGCACGCACACACACACACACTGTAACTACATATCCTCCTCTTCCCCGTCTCTCCTCTCCAGTTGGTGCGCGATAACGCCGACCTGCGCTGTGAGCTGCCCAAGCTGGAGAAGCGTCTGCGGGCTACGGCTGAGAGGGTCAAGGCCCTGGAAGCGGCCCTGAGGGAGGCCAAAGAGAGTGCCATGAGGGACCGCAAACGCTACCTGCAGGAGGTGGACCGCATCAAAGAGGCCATGCTCTCCAAGAACGCCTCCAGGAGGGGGCACTCTGCACAAATAGGTGAGAGACAGTGGTACACAGTAGAGAATGTAGGGAGAAGTTGTTCCCTACATGTATCTCAGGGAGCTTCATGTTTCATACTGTATCCAGTGATAAATGATTTCCAGGTAACTTAAATTTAGCTGACATATCTCTGTATTAATATATCTGTGTGTGTGTTGTACAGGAAATTGTATGAAAAGTTTCATATCAGTGTATATTCCCTGCCTCGCCCCTTCTCTCTCTGTAGCTAAGCCCATCCGTGCAGGACATCAGCAGCACTCCACATCCTCTCCCTCAGCGGGTCATTCCATCCGTGGAGGCTCTATCCGCGGGGGTGGAGGGGTGTCTAGCCCTCACCACCACCGCCACCCGGCCTCTCCATCACCCCACCGCCAGCAACAGCAGCAGCAGCAGCACCGCAGCAAATAAAGCACAGGTTAGTACAGGACACATTGTCATTAGTCATTGATCAATTCATTAGTTGTCTTATTTTCATCATTCTGTATGAGAAAATAAAGTGTTTTGTGGGAATATATGTACGATTTTAGTGCTTAGTTTGAGGTCCAACAAGTGGATATGCCTTGCGACTGCTCCAGAAAGCTTAGTAGATCCCTTCTCTCTGATGGACTCCAATGACCTTTCCTACTTCCCACACTGCTCTATTTTTAACCTTACAGCCATTCCTTACAATTTATTCACAGCTGAAATTGAAACAATACAGCTGTTGAATGCTTGATTCAGCCAAATCACATCTTGGAAGAAATGCGTATGGTAACCCTGAGCCCAGCTGTGTGGCCGTTTCTCTTTTTGTCACGCGTTTAGCATGACTTAATCACATTGGACTAATTGATGATGGGGTCTGGTAGTGGCCCACTCTGGTGCCTTTGGCCTTTGAGAAGATTAATGACAGCCAGGAAACCAGCCATTAATTAATGAAGTCTCAAATGCTTTAATTCAGGCTTTAATCAGCCCTGAGAGAACTCTGGGAATCACTTGAGGTTTACAGAGAAAGCCAAAGGCCTCAATGACATCTGTGTTGGTGCCAATATCTAGGTCAGGACCAAAGCATTCACTCTATTCTAGAAACTAGTACACAAGATCTGAATCTTAAAGAGCATTAGGGTCCCTAGGAAAATGTTCAGAGGCACTTTAGCCTCTACATTTCAAATGTAAAGTTCAATATTGGTCCTCAAGGGGGCAGCACATGTATATATAAAATCAGAGCTTTGTGTTTTTTGTCCCTTTCATGACCTCATGTTATCTGAAATACTTCACCAATCTAATGCTATTACCTCACACTTACAATGCGATACTAGGCAATCGAACCATAAACAATCTCTCCCTGAGTCTTTCTCTCTCTCTTTTTTTCACAGCTGCAGGTGGAAGCTGGATTTTCCAGCTGGATGTACAGACCATATCTCCTCTCCGTTTGGGACCGGACCCCACTCCAGGACTGTCTGGGATATTCTCTTTCCCCATGGACCTTGCTATCTCTCTCTCTAACCACTGGGACCAATCCTCCTCTCCTTTTCTCACCACTCTGCCTTTACTGGGACTCCAGACTCCTCATTCCTGAAAAAAAACACTCTGTAAGCCAGATATCTTTATTAATAGGTCTCCTATCCTCATGGTCAAGAGGAAAGAGAGACTCCGTAATGCTGAACAAGTGCTTTTCATCTCTCGCCTTCTTGAATCTCTCTCACTCTCACTCTGCCTCTGTTTCTGATGCTCTATCGATATGCCTCTATGCCTCTCTCTCTCTCACTCTCTCTCTCTCTCTGACTGAAATGTGTAATGAGCTACTACTATATGTTGTTGAGGGTGATGTCTCTCTGGTGCTTGTTCAGTGTTGTATCTTGTGAAACAGGCTGGTTTTCCTTTAAGATAAATTATGAGAAAAGGTGGTTTAGAGGGTTACATTGAATATGGTTGTTTAGGGGTTTCTGTCTAACACCAATACCCTCAGAAACAATAGAAGGGACACGGATGTTGTTAAGGATGAACGTTTGGAGACACAGTTAGTATTGTAGTGTGTTTTAGAACCCACATAGTGTTTTTTGATGAATGTTTAAGATCACCTTTAAAAGTAGTGGTTTTGAAAGGAGCACTCTGTTTTGTACTGAATTTTGTTGATTTAATGATTATTATTTGCGCAACTGCTATTTATTTTACCCATTTTATTTATGCAACATTGATGTTAGTTATTTGAACATGTGCTTTGACAATATCACACACTACTGAAGTCATGTGAAGATTCTATGGTCATACTTTACTAATCTACTCTGCTTGAGATGCACATTGTTAAGATACAGATCAACTTTCTTATTGTAAACATTTCTAAATCAGAGTATGTATCCCATATGGTTTTAATAATTGCCAAGCTACAGTAACAACATTTTAAGACAGCATTGGAGCAGATTGTTGAGACAGAACATTGAATTTCCTGCAAATATTTTCTATATTCTTGGTTTCCGGGGCATTGAGTCTTTTCATTTGTGTTACATGCAGACCAAATCGAAATACATTAATGAGGTGCTATGAAGCCAAAACTGACGGATCGTACAGCTTGTGAAAATTTCCAAGAAATATGAGGAATTAGACCTAAAAGATATATAGGTATTTTGTAATGCCTAACATGGTTATTATACCGTATTTCCTTCCTTTGCTGGGTTTCGTTTTTTGCTGCTTTAGACTGAATGTCTCACATGCCCAGGTTGTTATTTTAAAAGGTGTATCGTCAAATATCTTTATAAATGAAGGTGTAGAAAAAGATGATTGAATACCTGTGGTAATCTGAAGTTGAAGAGATGATGAGCCGTGTGATTGGTTGTTTCCCCACTGCAAGGATGCTGATCAGCCCATCAGTAGATCTTGCAGTGTTATGGGCTAGTCGGAACTGAAGTGTTTGAGTTATAGGGTTTATCAGGGATTTCATGTTTGGTCTTTCTGGATTTACTCTCTCCGCTCTAAAGAAGTAACACAATCAGAATGGTTTACAAATTATATACGGTTGTCATTGGTCTGGGATCTAGAGTATTTCCTCCATGTCACTTGTCTACTTGTGGTCCACCTGTATTCATGGTGCTAAAGGATATTCGGGCTAATGTTTTGTAGATATCTGCTCTCTGTCTTGTATCAAATCAAGTGCTTTTCAACTGCCTCTTTCATTCTAGTTCACAAAGTCTAAATAAGTGTTTTTCTGAACTTTGTATGAGGTAAGGGAAAAAATTAAGACAGTCACACAAATACAAATACAAAATAAAAAATGCTTACTTACGGGTCATTTTCCAACAATGTAGAGTTAAAGATAACGATTCAATGTTTTTTTATAATGTCTAAGTACACAGTGAATAATGAATTATGCTGTTGTGAAATGTGTTCTATTAAGGTGTCTTGGAACAGGGTCTAGCATTCGTTCACCTCTCACACTGGTTTCCTGTTGAAAGTCATGCATTCATTTACTTACACATATGAATGACCCTTCCTTAAGGTATTATCAGGATGACTGAAGGATGACTGTTGGCTTCTGTCAAATTCCTGAGCTGAATGTCATTTCCTGTTTTAAATTTAATTTATCTTATCGCTTCTCTCTCGCTCTCTCTCTTTCTCTCTCTCCATCTGTCGCTCTCTCTTCTGAAGTGTCTTTGGTCACTGTTAGTAACTCTTAGTCTGAAACATTTGCAAAGAAAGCGCTTGAGTCAACTATCAATGAGGTTTATGGTACAAGGGACAATGTTGCTCAGACAACGGTTTTCATAAGTTAAAGAGAAACTCTGACATAAATCATATTTAGCCATTTTTCTCATCATATGCCATATGTAGGCCGATGCTCACCACAAGATGTATCTCTGTCCTGTACCTAATAAGCTACCACACTGCTCTGTTCGGACAAAATAGTGCTGTTGATGATGACTGCATGGTGTAAGATAGCAATTTCAGATGTCAAGATTCATTAAAATAAAGACAGATAAAACTGAACAAGTCTGTTGTTAGCCAACATAATAGCCTATTTCTTTCCCTTTACTTATTTAAATAGGCCTACATGATAATCTTGGATCCATAGACTGAACACTTTGTTCCAGACACAATAAAAAATATGTATATTATCTATATCAATATGTTGTTGTTTTTCTTCTGGGAAATTGTGTAATTTTTTAAACAGCTATTATGAACAACTTGTGCGGGGGTGATTTGGGTCCTCACACTTGCCCACGCAAGATTCCCATATCCACTTCTCCTCGAGAGGGAAACTTCACCTGCCCTTCAACCCCGCCCTCCGGTTGGCTTCCCCGCCTCTTCCCGGGTCCCGCTGCGCCTGTAGCCCTGTCAACCACACGGAGACGAGGCAACATGGGTCATACACCGAAGTTGTAGGCGACGAAAAAGATAACTACCTCACCATTTTCAACTAAATCCAGAAACAAACTGACCAAACATTGCCAAAGGTAAGTCAATTGCACGGTTACACGGTTTTGCAATGGAGGAAGGCGCAATAAGTGATTGATAGTGTAGGCTACAGATTTTTGCATAGCCTAATTCATAGGTCACATCTAGCCATTATTGTAAGTATTACAGAAAACGTAATAATAATCATTTATCGAATATGGAAATATTTATAGTAGTGGTAAATTGTGGGGTTTATTTTTTTCTGCTTCTAAGGGGCGCAAATCTTGTTATCGATGGCAACGTAGTAGTTCATTGTTGTGAACTGTTGTCCATTCAGCAGACAGCTGTTGGTGACATGTTTAACCATCGAACAAAGGCCATTGTATTGGTCCATTGAAAATGTATGCGGAACACTCATGCCCAATAGTTTCCAATGGGTTGAGCCATAGGACAAACAATGGACATCTAAGTGTCTGTACTGTGTACTCTTAACTATGGGGTACTGGCAACTGAGGAACAGAAATGGTTATGTTGTGTCACTCACTGCCCATAACTGTGGTCCAAACCACAACACCAATCATTTGACCATTCAACTTAGAGATTTCAACACTAAGTATGATCCAGAATTATGTAAAACGATATGCATTTAGCACCATAATGTTTTGAGTACAGTAACTGCATATTTATGCATATTTCTTTGGCATTTCTTGAGTATTGCTCTCACTTAACGTAGGCCTATAGCTCTCACTCATCATGTAAACATATAGCTGACATGTTGCTCTGAAATCTTACAGTAGTACATATATTTATTTATGTTACGTCATTGTCATTAAACACACAACATATTTGAAATATGAAAACAAGGACATAATTTTGAATGAAATCTAAGCTACCCATAAAGCATCACTCACCAGAGGGTACTTACTTTTGGTTGACTTTGTCCGGACAGGTGGTTCTCAGCATGGTCCCATACACACCAACTGCTGCCAGTAGTCCACCAGTGCACAACCAAAACAAGTTCAAAACAGACTGCCTACCCGCTCTCTTCAAGTCAAGGCTCCATACTTGTACAAGTCTGGTGCTCGGTGTGTGGGAAAAGTAGGGGGGCATGGTGCTGGCATTTGTATTATGCCCTCCCCCCCGGCCTTTAAATCCCAATTCTTCAGACTAGCCCTATTTTCAGCTATATCTCTCATTCTAGCAATGCGCCAACTTGATACTGCAACCTATGCAGGATTATGTTAGGCTTCTCTCTGTCCTTGTCATCCTGTTATCTCGCTCTCTTCCTTTATCAATGCACCCAGCAGCCCCATTTCTTCCACTGTGGCCATCTTCCATTTTCTTTCTTTTTTTCTCTTTCTCTACCCATCTCAAACCTGTCAGCCCCTCTATCAGCCGTGTCCCTCTTCCCTCTATCTCCTGCCATCAGTCATTTTCCAGGGTAGTCAAGAGTGAAACTGAGCCCTCCTCCCCCTTCTTATCATGTCTGTCTGTGTGTTTGTCTGTCAGTCTGCTGTCAGGACAGTGGGAGATCACAGGGGAATTTGGCGATGAGCTGTTTGAAGTGGTACCCTGTTCTTGAGGAGGGCCTCAGCTGATGATGGCCTTAGAGTGGAAAAGGCAGAGAAGAATCCATCCATATGTGTCTGTTTGACTGGTTTCATCAAGGGCCCTCTCCAGTAAGACAGAATAGAGAGTTTATAAATAAAAGGATGAACTTGGGTTACCTGGGTAGTAGGGCTGCACAATTAATCTAATCCACATCAAAATCGCCATATTGACCTGTGCAATATCCATATAGCAAGAGATCCATATCACATGCAATATTTTGAAATGCAACTCAGCCGTGTGTAACGTCTGTAGTTAACTCCGTCTTGTCAGTTTTCAGGCTATTCTGTTAGGTCAAATGCAGTCTACAGATTGTACCAAACAAGGACAATGCTGTTTTCCACTTTGTTTCTTAATATAAATCATTCTATTTATATGGTTCCAACAGTTCACCCAAGTGTTTTGATCTATATCGCAAGTCAAATCTCAATAGTTGGTTAAAAAAAAAAGAATCGCTGATATCATGTAGCTATAGCCTACTGCTGCAACACAGAGATAAGTGTTGCAACCCTGAGCTCTGGTATTGCTCAAACAGTGCTGCTGCACAATGTTTAAAGTTTGACTATCATTTAATTTATTGGGCGCCGGTCCTTGGCAGTAAGATCTAGCTCACAGACTTCTGGGTCAGTGTGTTTATAGTCAAGGAGAAGCACATGTGAAGACATACTACTGCTAATGCTGTGGATAGATAGCACAAGCTGTGTTTTTTATTATTGGATTACGACTCAGTCAGAACATATCTGATAAGAACCCATCTGATATTAAGCATGATGATAATAACGTTTTTTTCCATATGACCATATTTTGCCACATTCTGAGTCCTGATCTTAATCAAAAAATTGTTTTTTTGTATTTTCAGAAAAGCAGTAAATAAGTTCAATTCCTGGTTTCAAAGAAAGATACTAAAGATACCGAAATATATATATATTTTTTTTTAAAGTTGGATGGATGTAATGTACAATAGAATCAACAAAATGTGCCTGTTATCAACAGTAACTACAATGTGGCTTCAAGCACATGTGTTCCTTTTGTTAGTTGCCAGTTTGTTGCAGAAGGTTCTTCATTAAATCATTTGGATACTGGCCAAGGTTTTAAGTTGCTTTTTGGTGTTTTTCTCCCTCTGTGTCGTATAACTGACTTCATCAAGGCCGACCCAACTCGAGGCAATTACACAGGAATCTGAGTGGTCACACACTACCAATTAACTTTTTATCACTCAGCTGAAAAGAGGGGGCCTTGTTCACTGGCCTGCTTTGATTCAGCAGCCACTTTCCCCCCATGAAAAGAGAGGAGAGAGGGAAGGAGACAGATGGAGAGATAGATAGACAGAGTGAGAGAGGGATGGATGGTGGTGAGTTAAGATGACCAGATAGATGGCAAGAAGAAAGGTGGAGAGGGAAAAATAAGTCTTCTCAGTTCTCATTGTCTTCTCAGTTTTTAACCCCCCATTATATCACCCTCCAAACAAACCCCTGCAACAAACCTACTGTTATAAGCACTAATACAAAAGCTACATATTATATAATTGGATGACAAGATGGAAATGGTTTTGTTCAGAAGGCGTTTAGATAAACTCCCCTGCAGCTAGGATTTAACCTTAGTGAAAAACAGGAGCAAAATGWGAACATAGCATTACATGAATGTCATATGATTATGATACGCGAAGACTCCATATGTTGTGAATGCAATGACGTCAAGGCTTTGAGGTATAGGGTCTTAATATATGTTWAAAAAAAGTAAACCTTCAGGCTACACCTCCATCACGTGTCATCTGAGCGCCATGTCATTATGTCATGCAGCCTCCCACCCGGTTTATGTCATTGACAAGATGAGGACAGGCTATCATTGTGTGTAGAGAGAGATTGATGGACGTCACCTACTCAGGCTTCCCCCCATACTTTAACATAGTTACCTCAGGAAATCTGCCTTGCTGTGGAGTCTTAAGAAATTCCCAGTTGAATTAAATGCATATGAGATCATTACAACATTTCCCCATTATTTTCATTGGACTGGTTGTTTTCCAACCCATGGTGTCAAAATAAATAATGCCCATGGAATGCCCCATTGTTGAAAAAGGGGAGTGTCAGTGGTTCCTTGGAGGCTAGTCTTCTGATTGAAGGGGCAGGTGAAAACCTATGATCCAGAACCACAAGGGATGGTTCCTGCACTAATAAGGTCTGGTCTGAGGCACCTGCCCTTTCCCRGTGTTATTTTCATGATTTTAGGATGGATGATGGGGGTTGATGTCCCTGTCCAGAGGTGATGTATGACCCAAAGACAAACAGGTTGCCACAGTGACTGATAAGAGTCGCTTACGAACATTGGCAGATTGCCATTGTGTCCTACCTGAGGAAAACTTGGAATTCATAAGGTTATCTTGAATCAACATTTTAAACTAGGTAGGGTGAGGCAGAAAGAGAGGTGGGAGAGATTTGTCTGAAAACAAGAGCATTTCATTAAGGTACAATTTTCACATCTCTGTGTTCTTGCAGCACTGACTTCTGAATACTTAATAAACTCTGTCATGGATTTATTTACCTTTCGAAGTGGTAGGCGCCCTCTAGTTAGTCTCCGAGGTGGTGAATCACACATGTGGTGTGGAAAGACCTCATTGCCATAAACAGAACACCCAAGTCTTCATTTCTAATCCTGTCCCAAATGAAGAGTTACGAACATACTGATCTTAATGTTGGCACCTGTGAACAGAAAGGGATTTGCCCAGGCCAAAGATGAATCGTTAAAGCAATGGTTCCTTTTTGGACTGCTGAGTTAAGGGAGAGCCCTACGCAGGGCATTGTGTGATTTAATCTCTGCCATGGAACATGTCTTAATAAACAGAAACTGGCACTGCCCCATAGAATGTTCAGGCAGTCTGCACCACCGGCTCTGCACTCAGGTGACATATGTGAAACCATGGGAGAAGAAGGGATTACTATATTCATCCTCGCTGGATAAAACTTCCAGGCATCTCTATTCAATTACCTTGGCCCAAGGCCCAGGTGGAACAACTAAAGGAGTTTAATTTAATCTTAACCTGACAAGAGAACTCCGGGATAGGACCCAATCTCTCATCATCTCTACAGATTAGATCTCCAAGGAGCAAGGTCGACAAAGGCACAGGCAGACTAACTGGGGCAGTCGCCCAATGGCCTGCTCTGGTTCTATTGATTCCACTGTAGGTTCGGAGAAGGAATTGTGTCTCGTTAATTAAAACGATCGAAGACCCTCGACCGTTAAGGAGAAGCTCTCAAAGCTTTAATGAAGATAATCGCCACGTTGAATGGTCCAATTATACAGCCTATTAAACCAGGTACTCGTTTACAAAAAAAAAGTGAAAGTGACTCCATCCAATTGTATAGTTCCTCATGGTACTGAGTGAGTCAATGCACATGAAATGTTTATATTTTGGTGTGACTGTCGAGTTTGACAAAGGATTTTATGTTTAATCTACACTTTCATTACATTTTGGCCTGTTTCCGCCAGTGCCCCTAAAACCGGTGAGAGAAGACAGGAGAAGTAGGCACGTAGTCATCCAGTTCAGAGCAAGTTAGAGGTGGCACATTGAAAAGCTATAAAACCTCATTGTTTTACCGTCAAAATGTATTTCCCAGCTCTACCTGCGTCCTCTTCCAGCTACAAGAAGCCTTTTGTCCATGAATAAAGTGCCTTCTATTGGAAAACACCTGCAATTCCAGGCTCACCTTTTTCATTGAGACTCAGTATCTGATGTTTGAAAGACTGCTTTGTCCTCCTGAGGACCTTTTATGCTACCAATATAAGCAAAGCTTAAGCCTAATATAATTCGGCTTTGTCATGTTTTTAAAAATAATTTTAAACTCTTAAACCCTCTGGATTTTTACAGTTTTTTATGTTTGCCAGTTAACAGTTCATGGGGTCAACTGGCTTAGACAGGCTATAACTATGTGCTGAGTTTCACACATTCCTGCAGGGCTTCATAGGTAGTTGGTTGAACGTAAACTGTATAACACACTAGGTGGGTGGAGTAGTAGACCATTTGAAACCAATTGAAATCTAAGATGAATAAGCCTGATCCTGTAAATCACAGTCAGATCTAACTGTCAAGACACAATAGACATATCTCCACTCTGAGATACCTCTGTCAATAACGGTCTGACACAGCACAAATACGCATTAGTCTCACTATTCTTTCTCAATCTCACAATAGCTCTCAGTTCTTGTGTTGAAGTTGTTAAAGATAGTGTGTTATTACCTACCACTTGTGGAGCTATAGGTACATTATATATACAAAAGTGTGTTATTACCTACCACTTGTGGAGCTATAGGTACATTATATATACAAAAGTATGTCGACATCTCTGTCAGCCATACCCGTTGCTGACAGGTGTATAAAATCTAGTACACAGCCATACAATCTTCATAGACAAACATTGGCAGTAGAATGGCCTTACTGAAGAGCTCAGTGAGCTCACCATCATAGGATGCCACCTTTCCAACAAGTTAGTTTGTCAAATTTCTGCCCTGCTAGAGCTGCCCCGGTCAACTGTAAGTGCTGTTATTGTGGAAACGTCTAGGAGCAACAACGGCTCAGCCATAAAGTGGTAGGCCACACAAGCTCACAGAACGGGGTGCTGAAGCGTGTAGCGTGTAAAAATCATCTGTCCTTGGTTGCAACACTCACTACTGAGTTCCAAACGGACTCTGGAAACAACGTCAGTACACAAACTGTTCGTCGGGAGCTTCATGAAATGGGTTTCAATGGCGGAGCAGCCACACACAAGCCTAAGATCACCATGCGTGTTCTCTGGAGTGATGAATCACGCTTCACCATCTGGCAGTCCGACAGACAAATCTGGGTTTGGCGGATGCCAGGAGAACGATACCTGCCCCAATGCATAGTGCCAACTGTAAAGTTTGGTGGAGGAGAAATAATGGTCTGGGGCTGTTTTTCCTGGTTTGGGCTAGGCCCCTTAGTTCCAGTGAAGGGAAATCTTATGTGCTTCCAACTTTGTGGTAACAGTTTGGGGAAGGCCCTACTTGTTTAAGCATGACAATGCCCCTTTGTAGAAAGCGAGGTCCATACAGAAATGGTTTGTCGAGATTGGTGTGGAAGAACTTGACTGGCCTGCACAGAGCCCTGCACAGAGCCCTGCACAGAGCCCTGACCTTAACCCCATCGAACACCTTTGGGATGAATTGGAACGCRGATTGCGAGCCAGGCTTAATCGCCCAACATCAGTTTCCAAACTCACTAATGCTCTTGTGGCTGAATGGAAGCAAGTCCCCGCAGCAATGTTCCAACATCTAGTGGAAAGCCTTCCCAGAAGAGTGGAGGCTGTTATAGCAAGCAAGGGGGGACCAACTCCATATTAATGCCCATGATTTTGGAATGAGATGTTCGACAAGCAAGTGTCCACATGTCGCATATATTCCCTAGTGGATCAGTTCTGGAGAGTCAACAGCATACTGCCTTCTTGACAGCTGTCAGGGCAAGAATTTGGGCTACTATATTTAGCAAACATTTGGCATTTGTTGTAGCCACCCCCAATGGTGAAGAAGCATTAGTTCCTTGCCTGAATTCCTTCTGTTTAAGGATTTGATGTTTTTTTTCAGATCAAAAACATCCCCAAATGGTTGCTCCACTGATGCCTCAGTAGCGCTCACCCATTTGTACTTGTTGGCTTCACTGCAGAGTGCTTTCTCAGCGATACCCGAGACCGCTCAGGTGGTTTTCTGGGCCATGTCCACCCCTTTCTGCGGCATCCGCGGTGAAAGCGGTTTGATTTCCTGGCAGAGTGGGTGATACAAAGACAGCCCTTGTTTTGGAGACTCCCTTTTCTAGGCTAGTGGGCTGGAACCTGGGGAGCAGGGTGGGAGTGGCAGGGGGGTGGGTGGGGGGGTAAGAGGATGCAGAGGGGCATAATCTGACGGTCAATTAAACTGACCCTAAAACTCACACCCATGTAATGACCAGGAGGGATGGTTCTCCAGGGGACCGAAGCACTGACTTAAGGGAGGCCGGCAAATTTGCTGTCTACCATGGGCAGACAGCATAAAATCTCAATATTACATTCGGTCTTTTCCAAAAACGGTCAAAGACTCACCCAAGTCATAGGTCAAAGACTCACCCAAATCAACAGTCACCCAAGTCYTAGGCTGTTCTCTCTGCTATCGCACCGCAAGCGGTACCGAAGTGCCTAGTCTAGGTCCAAAAGGCTCCTTTACAGCTTCTACCCCCAAGCTATAAGACTGCTGAACAATTCATCAAATGGCCACCAGGACTATTAACATTAACCCCCCCCCCCCTTTGTTTTTACACTGCTTCTATTGTTTATTATCTATGCATAGTCCCTTTACCCCTACCTACATGTACAAGTTACCTCGACTAACCTGTACCCCCGCACATTGACTCGGTACCGGTACCCCCTGTATATATCTGCATTATTGTTATGTAATTTTATTGTTAATTTTTATTGAATTTTTTCCTTTAGTTTATTTAGTAAATATTTTCTTAACTCTATTTCTTGAACTGCATTGTTGTTGTATTTGGCGCATGTGACAAATAAAATTTGATACCGATTAATCGGCCGATTTTTATATATACAGTATATATGTATTTGTAATAATGACAATTACAYCAATACTGAATGAACAATGAACACTTTTATTTTAACTTAATATAATACATAAATAGAAATCTATTTAGTCTCAAATAAATAATGAAACATGCTCAATTTGGTTTAAATAATGCAAAAACACAGTGTTGGAGACGAAAGTTAAAGTGCAATATGTGCCATGTAAAAAAGCTAATATTTAAGTACCTTGCTCAGAACATATGAAAGCTGGTGGTTCAATATTCCCAGTTCTTCAATATTCCCAGTTAAGTTTTAGGTTGTAGTTATAATAGGAATTATGACGCGTCGACTATTTCTCTCTATACCATTTGTATTTCATAAACCTTTGACTATTGGATGTTTTAATAGGCACTTTAGTATTGCCAGCCTAATCTCYGGAGTTGATAGGCTTGAAGTCATAAACAGCGCTGTGCTTCAAACATTGCTAAGAGCTGCTGGCAAACGCAGTAAAGTTTGAATGAATGCTTACGGGCCTGCTGCTTCCTACCACCGCTTAGTCAGACTGCTCTATCAAATATCAAATCATAGACTTAATTATAATATAATAAATAGAGGTCGACCGATTATGATTTTTCAACGCCGATACCGATTATTGGAGGACCAAAAAAAGCCGATACCAATTAATCGGACGATTTGTATATATATATTTGTAATAATGACAATTACAACAATACTGAATGAACACTTTTATTTTAACTTAATWWAATACATAAATAACATCTATTTAGTCTCAAATAAATAATAAAACATGTTCAATTTGGTTTAAATAATGCAAAAACGCAGTGTTGGAGAAAAAAGTACAAGTGCAATATGCGCCATTTAAAAAAGCTAACGTTTAAGTTCCTTGCTCAGAACATGAGAACATATGAAAGCTGGTGGTTCCTTTTTAGTTTGTAGTTATTATAGGAATTTATAGGACTATTTCTCTCTATACCATTTGTATTTCATATACCTTTGACTATTGGATGTTCTTATAGGCACTTTAGTATTGCCAGCCTAATCTCGGGAGTTGATAGGCTTGAAGTCATAAACAGCGCTGTGCTTCAAGCATTGCAAAGAGCTGTTGGCAAATGCAGGACAGTGCTGTTTGAATGAATGCTCTACGAGCCTGCTGCTGCCTACCACCGCTCAGTCAGACTGCTCTTTCAAATAACAAATCATAGACTTACTTACAATATAATAAACTCACAGAATTACGAGCCTTAGGTCATTAATATGGTCAAATTCGGAAACTATCATTTTGAAAACAAAACGTTTTTTCTTTCAGTGAAATACGGAACCGTTTCGTATTTTATCGAATGGGTGGCAACCCTAAGTCTAAATATTGCTGTTACATTGCACAACCTTCAATGTTATGTCATAATTATGTAAAATTCGGGTAAATTAATTACGGTCTTTGTTAGGAAGAAATGGTCTTCACATTGATGTTTATGGTTAGGTACATTGGTGCTACGATTGTGCTTTTTTCGCGAATGCGCTTTTGTTAAATCATCACCCGTTTGGCGAAGTAGGCTGTGATTCGATGATAAATTAACAGGCACCGCATTGATTATATGCAACGCAGGACAAGCTAGTTAAACTAGTAATATCATCAACCATGTGTAGTTAACTAGTGATTATGTTAAGATTGATTGATTGTTTTTATAAGATAAGTTTAATGCTAGCTAGCAACTTACCTTGGCTCCTTGCTGCACTCGCGTAACAGGTGGTCAGCCTGCCACGCAGTCTCCTCGTGGATTGCAATGTAATCAGCCTTAATCAGCGTCCAAAAATGCTATATACTATAGTTATCACATTTCACATTGGATTTATTATCGACTAAAAGGTAAGACGTGCCTTTATTTGAATTCTGGTGCCACTCTGCACACACAAGCTTGGTAGCTAGCTAGCTAGGTAGTTTTGGTCCAACATTAAAGCAACTCTCTGAAGTTCAAAAAGTTCCTTTTATAGAAGCTGGTCCTCGGTAGGTGTAATTCTGTGGGCCTAATTCAGATAATATATGTCATAACATCAAAATGCCCAGCGCGTCAAAGAAGGCCTCCTTCACCCTCTCGCTCTCTCCTCACCAACAAAATTTAATTTGCATCTCGCGCCCTATACTTGTCTGTCGAATGCATGTAAACAACTATAGCTTTTGCACGCTCAATAGCAAGTTGCTCTGTCCGCAGTGATTGGTGAAGTAATTTAATGTCGAGCTAATTGTAAAATATATATATTTCGGAGGGAACGATATAAACCGTAAATTCTTTTGGGGTTGAAACTGTTCAGAGCTTAATTTCCAACCCCTGATTGCAATACATATATAATCTTGAGAATCACAATACATATATAATCTTGAGAATCACAATACATATCGTATGGGACCTAAATATCAAATATCGCGAGGTCCCTGGCAATTCCCAGCCCTAATGTGTGGCCAATATGTAGAACATGACATCATCTTGACATGATGCAACTGGAATGAGTCAATTACAGTAGAAGGGTGTTTTCTTTCCCTCTCTTTTTCTGTCATTCAGAATCAAAATGACCCCAGATTCTGCACACAGAAAAACAAACCTATACCCAAGGGTCGAACAATCAGGTTCCTTTCCTCTGCTCCGCTCCACCCCTCGCCTCTCACTGAGGCAGGACAAGATGAGATCAGATGACAACCACACATTACCCCACCTCAATACATCATCTCACCTCCTCTCCTCCACTATATCACTGTATACCCACCTGAAATGGCCAGGGGGAAGGCAAGGCAATCTTAAGTATTGGTTTGACACTGTACCACAACCTGTTACCCCCTGGGGCTGTGTTTTCAATGAGAGGGATGTCTTTGGCACGCAAATAATCCATTTATGCACAAATGTTGTACCACAGTGATTCCCCCAGCCTTTTCACTTGACTGATGTCATTTTTTTGTTGTCATTGTAAAACAATGCAGTGCATGTAGGCCAGAGATGCTTTGCAAGAGACCTACATAGAAGTCTTTCTACAGGAAACTGTACAGTACAAGAAAATATAGCATGCATATATTGTATAGCCTAAATAGATTTAGGGTTGACCCCATTTAGTCGACTGGTCGATTGTTTGGTGTATAGGCTGTTGGTCGACTGTGGTTTGTTTGGTCAAGCAGTTGCAAAACAATATAATATGGCACACGAGACACCTGTCTGATTCGTGCCTGTCTCAGTGGCCTATTCCATTGCGGAATGGCTTAGATGCACAAAGCGCGTCTCTCTCCAGAATGCTCTCTCTTGTAAATGTGTGCGCATTCATTGTTTTTTAACTCATTGTGTGAATTGTTTGCCCTTTGATTGTTAGTGTCTATCAATTCACCATTACATATATCACCAGTAGTACATTTACCGTTAATCATTTCTAATCAATAATGTTTGTTTGGTTTCGGTAATTTCTGTTAAAGGTGCTCAATGCACCTGCTAAAATTCGAATCGCCTAATTTTGGTTTGTGACAAAACAAGCAAGTATATAGTAGAGAATCCTTGTACCATCTAAACCACTGTGAAATATATTTTCCATAACCAACAATATTGTACTTTCAGCTGTTTGAATCTGGTGTACAAAAACTGACAGTAAAAGAAGCAAAAACTGAACATAAGAAGCATAAAAATAGCGCTGCACACATAGAACAGATCTACCGCTTCTTAGACTTGGACTTAATGAGAATGCCATATCTATAACGCACATTTCTATGTGAATTTGGTTGGGTCACCCAAAAAGTTATATATTGCAGCTTTAATGCATTCAATATATTATTATTACAGTCATTATTACATTACCGTTCTCATTGTTGGAGTGGACACTTGTTTGCAGAGCTCACAACCTATGTTACACTTGTGAGAAACAAGTGTTGGTTTATTTAATTCCATTTACGAGTTTTGTCAATTTATTAATTGTATTTTGTTTGGAGTGCTCCTGTCAATGTTGAGTAAGGATACACACCTGGTTACTTGTAGAAGTAGGCCTAGGCTACCTGGCCTGCGCACACGTGTATATATTTGGGGATGTCTGATAGTATTTCTGATTGCCTCGAGTGTTCTGGGGTATGACACGACACGCTTGGCACACCTGTATTTGGGGAGTGTCTCGCATTCTTCTCTGCAGATCCTTTCAAGCTCTGTCAGGTTGGATAGATATTGTCGCTGCASAGCTATTTTCAGGTCTCTCCAGAGATGTTCAATTGGGTTCAAGTCCAGGCTCTGGCTCTTGGGGACCTGCAGACATATTTTGGTACCGTTCCCCAGATCTGTGCCTTGACACAATCCTGTCTCGGAGCTCTACGGACAATTCCTTGGACCTCATGGCTTGGTTTTTGATCTGATATGCACTGTCAATTGTGGTACCTTATATAGACAGGTGTGTGCCTTTCTAAATCATGTCCAATCAATTGAATTTACCACAGGTGGACTCCAAGTTGTAGAAAGATCTCAAGGATGATCAATTGAGCTCAATTTCGAAGTCTCATTGCAAAGGGTCTGAATACTTATGTAAATAAGGTTAAAAAAAATTATACATTTGCAAAAGAATAAGTATAAACTGTTTTGTGATATATTTGTTTTAAATACATTTTAGAAAAGACTGTAACGTAACAAAATGTGGGGAAAAATCAAGGGGTCTGAATACTTTCCGAATGCACTMTATTTAAAAAATAATAATTCCAGCTATCTCCCTTTTGATAACCACCAAGCCTCTGGAAAAATGTCATGCTCTGATCCAGTGGAAACGTCATGAAATACCTAATTACTTCTTATCCCTTGCGCAAATACAGCTGTGTCTGTCAGGAGCTCACTGGCATGGGAAACTCTGATGGCCCAGAATAGTTGATACAATGTTGCAAGCTTTCTAGCATGAGCTGTGGGCCTGACCTAGTTGCTAGTTAATACAATTAGTCAAGTTCATTACAGACAGGCAGAGTAGAGAGATAAATGTGATTGAAGAACATGAACAAACCTCCATGCGTATCCCTATTTGATTTAGGGGCTCCCGAGTGGCGCAGCGGTCTAAGGCACTCCATCTCAGTGCAAGAGGCGTCACTACAGTCCCTGGTTTGAATCCAGGCTGTATCACATCCGGCCGTGATTGGGGGTCCCATAGTGCGGCACACAATTGACCCAGCATCGTCTGGGTTTGGTCATCATTGTAAATAAGAGTTTGTTCTTGACTGACTTGCCTAGTTAAATAAACATTTACATTTGTATTTTTATGTATAGGATTTTTTTATCAGGATATTTTTTTACCTGCAATGTTTTTATTTGATGGCTTTATGTAGGCTATTTTCTACCTAGTTGGCAATAGAACAAAAATATGTTATTATAATTTAAATGAAACTGTTCCACGAAAATGTGCATATGAAAATCTTAACTAGCACGCAGTTTGGTAGAAATGGTAAGATAAATTGTAACTTGGCACTTCACATAAAAAAGGTTGCCGACCCCTGGTGTAGCCTATTACCAACAACATCAAGAGCTTAATGGCAGAATCTGTGGCCAGCGGGAGGTGGAGGGTCAGGGACAGGTTTTTCTCTTCTGGTTACCCTTCTCCCTGGATCCCTCGAGAGTAATTTGTGTGTCTTAATTATTTCATCAAACTGTGTTCTTAAAGCATCAGACAAGCTCAGTGCATATTGTTTTTTTTTTTAACACCGGGTATAAGGGCACAAGGCGAGACCCAGATGCAGACACAGGAGGCAGATGGTTAGAGTCCAAGATGTTTATTAACAATCCAAAAGGGGTAGGTAAGAGAATGGTCATGGACAGGCCAAAGGTCAAAACCAGTTCAGAGATCCAGAATGGCAGGCTCGAGGTCAGGGCAGGCAGAATGGTCAGGCAGGCGGGAATGGAGTCCAGAAAACAGGCACAGGCAAAAGCGGGAGGACTAGTAGAAGAGAATAGAAAAGTAGGAGCACGGGAAAAAACACACCGGTTGACTTGAACATACAAGATGAACTGGAACAGAGAGACAGGGATAAGTACACCAGGGAAAATAAGCGACACCTGGAGGGGGTGGACACAATCACAAGGACAGGTGAAACAGATCAGGGTGTCTATATATGGAAAAATACACATTTAAACATTTCGACCAAACAATCGTTTTTTTGTCGGGGCTACCCTAGTAGTTTTAGTATCAGCCTACGTAATCAAAGGCAATGTTGAGAAGTTTTCTGCATCTTTTATTACACATGTCAAACTATATCTGAAAACTGATGAACATCATACTGTACAATGGATAAATGAATACAGTTATTATCAGGACTCAGGATAAGACCCAGATGCCGACAATTAACATCTGCAATTCGAACTAACAAAATGGGTCAGTAACCCAGTGCAGAGTCAGTAAGGTACAGAACGGCAGGCAGGCAGAGGTCAGTAATCCAGGGCGGTGTCAGAAAGGTACAGAACAGCAGGCAGGGCCAGGGCAGGCAGAAAGGTCAAAACCGGAGGGACTAGAAAACAGGGACTAGAGCGAACAGGAGTACGGGGATAAACACGCTGGTAGGCTTGATGAGATAAGACAGACTGGCAACCAACAAACAGAAAACACCAGTATAAATGCATGGGATAATGGGGAAAATGGGCAACAGCTGGAGGGGGGTGGAGACAAGCACAAGACAGGTGAAACAGATCAGGGTGTGACAGTTATCTCCTAGCTAATGGTTGACTCTAATCAGATGGTTGTGTAATACTGCGTGTAACGCTGCGTCCCATGCAGAACACTTAGGTTAGTTTTTATATGGCCATTACCAGGCAGTGAAAACATAGTAAACTCCATCCACCTGGATTGGTTTAGGTCCTGTATTATAACTTCAAAGCCCTCAGAGAAAGCTGCATAGATGAGATCTTGTCTGACATAATCTGATTTAGAGAGAAAAAGTGAAAAAGGAGAGATGAAGTTAACGTTTTTCCTAAAGGCATTTTGACCGACCACAGACCACAGACATAATATAGATTTCGGAGCAGCCTTTGAGGATAGATGTTTGTTTTGCTTCCAGCTATTCTCTAGATAGGTCCTTTGTCACACTTCACTGGCTTTGTTTACTATAATCCCCTGTCTTCAAGTCATTACTGAAATGGCACCAGTCATGTGAACCAACATGGTTTCACCTTCTGAGTGCAGACTCATCTGACTGTTAAACTTTATAGTACAAGCAACTGGCACATTTTTGTTAGAACGGTGATTTCCATAATGATCAGGTATTCTTCATTCAATTTTGTGACTTGCTTTTAAAGGCACCTAATCCCTCTGCAAGTTGGTCCTCACACATAGTCATTTTCCAAAGCGTTCAGCCCAGGCTATATAGGCCTACCAAAGGGAGGTCAACCTCCAGTCTAGACATGCTAGACCATCCACAGCAGGAGACACATCTCGATGGCCTTCTCGAAGCTCTGGTGTTGATCAGAGGGTTGTCGACAGCCTGAGTGGTTTTACAACCAGTGTGTCTGCCTGGGCTCTGACTGCCTGATATTGTCAAACAAGAGGGAGAACGACCCATGCACACAAAAGAGCAGTAAAGCCTGAAGAAAAGGCCTCTTGGGTTTTATAGGGCCTTAGGCCTGAGGGGTTTGTGACAGAGAACTGACCAGCCCCTTAGTCACTTCCTGTGTTGGATCTACATAGTAAAGCGTGTGCGTGGGAGAGGACGAGAACAAAGAACAAAGATGGGGAGATGTTTAAACCACACTCCAAAGGAAGCGGGAACTTGGTTTTGTTTAGAGCAGACAGTGACCGAACCTGCTTGTTTGGAGAACAGTGGGGGTACTTCTCTTACCACTTCTCCTTTTCTTTTTATGTAAAAGAACACAGAAGACAGAGAGACTCTGATTGAAGATTTTATCAGGATATCTCAGGTAATTCTGTTCGTATGCTCTTCGTTGATGTTCCTCACTCTTCTTCTCATCTCTGTTTTCCTCCTGTGCATTCTGCAACATGTTTGTACTTGTTTGTGATTGTATCCTAACTGTTATAGCTATTGCATTATTGGAATGCCTTCCACTTAAGTGATACAGCAAAACAAAACATGCACAGAGACAGTGAGAGAGAGCACATTTTTCCTGAGCCCTCTGAAGTATAATATGACCTCCAGTGGGAGATTTATTGAAGATGAGTCCTGTGGCATCCCTTTGAGTCGTCGGCTCAATAAGGCCCTGGTGCGCTCCAGCCACACACACAGTAACCTGAGCCCCTCTCTCTACTTCCTAATGGGGGCTTCTAATGGCCAGCGCATTCCTGTGGGCAGCACTTCTTAGTGATGGTTTCTCTCTGTGCACGATGGCTTCTCGTGCCAGTAGGATGCTGAGGGAAGTTCACTTTCTGCCTGCCATGCGGGCCTGATGCAGCCAGCACCACTCAACCACTCAGGGCTGTTTGCTCACCTGCCCACTGTGAGGTCGACATGGCCAGCTGTTTCTGTGTGGCTGAGATTGTGGGAATGGCTCATAGAACAAACACCCTGCTTTACACACAATACCCCCCCCAACCTTGTAATCAAATCGTATTTGTCAAATGCGCCGAATACAACAGGTGCAGACGTTACAGTGAAATACTTACTTACAAGCCCTTAACCAACAATGCAGTTTTAAGAAAATACCTAAAAAAAAAAAGTATGAGATAAGAACAAATAATTAAAGAGAAGCAGTAAATAACAATAGCAGGGTTATATACAGGGGCTACTGGTACAGAGTCAATGTGTCAATGGGCGGGGGCACCGGTGTCGAGGTAATTGAGGTAATTATGTACTGATGTGGTGTACTCCTCAATGCCATCGGAAGAATCCCGGAACATATTTCTGTCTGTGCTAGCAAAATAGTCCTGTAGTTTAGCATCTGCTTCATCTGACCACTTTTTTATAGACCGAGTCACTGGTGCTTCCTGCTTAATTTTTTTTTTTATTGTAAGCAGGAATCAGGAYGATAGAATTATGGTCAGATTTACAAAATGGAGGGCGAGGGAGAGCTTTGTACACGTCTCTGTGTGGAGTAAAGGTGGTCTAGAATTGTTTTCCCTCTGGTTGCACATTTAACATGCTGATATAAATTAGGTAAAACTGAATGCAGCCATTAAAGTCCCCGGCCACTAGGAGCGCCACCTCTGGATGTGCGTTTTCCTGTTTGCTTATGGCGGAATACAGCTCATTGAGTGCGGTTTTAGTGCCAGCCTCGGTCTGTGGTGGTATGTAGACAGCTACGAAAAATACAGATAAACTCTCTAGGTCGATAGTGTTGTCTACAGCTTATCATGAGATACTCTACCTCAGGCGAGCAAAACCTTGAGACTTCCTTAGATATTGTGCACCAGCTATTGTTTACAAATATGCATAGGCCCCCGCTCCGTGTCTTACTAGAAGCTGTTGTTCTATCCTGTCGATGGAGTGTATAACCCGCCAACTGTATGTTCTTAATGTCGTGTTCAGACTCAGTGAAACATAAGATATTACAGTTTTTAATGTCCCGTTGGTAGGATATACGTGCTTTCACTTTGTCCCATTTATTTTCCAGCGATTGAACGTTAGGAAGGCAAGGGCAGATTTGGCACTCGTCACCTGATCCTCACAAGGCATTCAGATCTCTTTCCGCGAAACCTACGTTTCCTTTTCCAGCGAATCACAGGGATCTGGGCCTGGTCGGGCGTCTGTAGTATATCTCCTGCATCTGACTCATTGAAGAACTCCTCGTCCAATTTGAGGTGAGTAATCCCAGTTCTGATGTCCAGAAGCTCTATTCGGTCATAAGAGACGGTAGCAGCAACATTATGTACAAAACAAGTTATGAGCAACGCGAAAAAACAAACAAAATAGCATGGTTGGTTAAGAGCCGATAAGACGGCAGCCATCCCCTCCGGCACCATCTTGTACGTTTTAGATTGTGTTCAGAATAACTGAGGCAATAGAGATGCATGCCAAAAACAAAAGACAAAACTTTCCATGATTCAGCAGCTCGTTACACCACAGGGCGTCCTTGCCCCACCAACATCCTACCCTATAACACCTCCAAATCCATGACTCAAGACTTTCTCCCTTTTCTCCTTCCCCCCAATCAACTGCAGCTAAAAAATAGGGACTCTCATTGTATTCCATGTCCACTCAGGTACCCACAACCCTCAAGGCGTCACTGAGTATTGTCATACAACAAGCCATGCTGACACTAGTGACGGGTGTGTCCACTTACATACAGTCCCTCTCATGAAGCGACTCGCCCTCTTTCTACTTCTCTACCTTTAACAACATTGCCTACTGTAGAGTCCAATACCCGGCTGCCAAAAACAAAGCTATAAATCTGTCATTTGTATTGGCCCAGGGCTTTCCAAACTGGTAGAGTGTAACAGTATACAGACAATGGCTGAAACATTTCAGTTTAAAGCTGTCAGAAGAATATTTTTTCTCACTCTTTCTCTCTCTGTTTTTCTTTTGGTGTCACCTTGATGTAGATGGTCTGAAGAGAATTTCACCGCACCACGAACCTCTTGTTCGTCTCTCTCCTTAACTGATACAGACACCATAAACAGTCATTACCCTATCAGTTCATCCAACCACAGGTAGCTTCATGATTGATCAAATAAACCAGAAGACAAATATGATCAGTTGATTAACTTCCACAGTTTTATGAAAGTCAAATCAAAGCAGACACTTCATTCTTAGAAGTCATGCACTATTATATTGTGTCTTCAGTCATGTGTATTGTGAAAATATCTGCATATCTTATTAAAATCCAGTCTTACTGGTCTATTAAGTGTCTTAAAGGTCTAATGCAGCCGTTTTGATCTCAATATCAAATAATTTCTGGGCAACAATACCTTACTGTGATGTTTTCAATTAAAATAGTAAAAGAAATGAAAAAATTACCTCTTACAAGGATCGGTGTCCGGCTAGCGGGACAACTTCCGGTGAAGCTGGAGGGCGCGCAATTCAAATAAATATTCATAAATATTATGGATTTTAAACATTTAGGTACATATAAGTGTCGGCTGAAAGCTTAAATTCTTGTTAATCTAACTGTGCTGTCCGATTTACAGTAGCTATTACAGTGAAAATATGCCATGCGATTGTTTGAGGATGGCGGCCCACATCAAAATATTTTTCCACCGGCACAGGTTTCATACATTCACATATAACGATTAAATATTCACTTACTTTTTGAAAATCTTCCTCTGATTTGTCATCCAAAGGTTCCCAGCTATAACATGTAGTGTTGTTTTGTTAGATAAAATCCTTCTTTATATCCCAAAAAGTCAGTTTAGTTGGTGCCATTGATTTGAGTAATCCACTCGTTCAACTTGCAGAGAAAGGAATCTGAAAATCTACCCCCTCAACTTTGTTTCAACAAGTCAAATATATTTCTATTTACTCCTCAGATACCCTAAAATGTAATCAAACTATAATATTTATTTCGGAAAGAAGTATGTTCAATAGGAAACCGATTTTAGCAGGTGCATAATTTCTTCATGGCGCACGCAAACATGAATTTCCAAGACAGTGTCCTTCTACTAAAACTGTTATTTCTTATTCGTTTTTGAAGTTACAAGCCTGAAACCTTGAACATAGCTTGCTTACACCCTGTGGAAGCCATAGGAATACATTTTACAATATGACCTTTCTCTTGCATTTCTAAGAGGATGGTCTCTCAAAAACAAACTTCAGGTTGGTTTTTCTTTGGATTGTCTCCCACCATATCTATTGTGTTATATTCTCCTACGTTATTTTAACATTTCTACAAACTTKAAGGTGTTTTCTTTCCAATGGTAAGATAAGCATATCCTGGCTTCAGGGCCTGAGCTACAGGCTGTTTACTTTGGGCACGTCATTCAGACAGGAAATGGTGAAAAAAGGGGCCTATCCCTAAGAGTTAAAGAGCAATTTCTCAAGCTAAAATGTAGCTAGGACTGTGTGTGAGTGGTTTAAGTGAGGAGGGGAAAACAGAAAAGTAGCTGTTATTGGCAGAGAGGTTTGGAACTGTCTTTCTTATTGGTCTATTAACTAATTTACCTAATTGTGAGGTCCCTGTGCAAGGCCCAAACTCTCTCCCACCGAAACAGTAAAAATGTTTTATCATAATTTTTACAATTTCACAGTATTATTCCAACTCCATAGTGTGGAAATATATACTGAACAAAAATATAAACGCAACATGTAAAGTGTTGGTCACATGTTTCATGGGCTGAAGTTAAAGATCCCCAAAATGTTCCATATGGACAAAAAGCTTATTTCTCTCAAATTTGGTTGACAAATTGGTTTACATCCCTGTTAGTGAGCATTTGTCCTTTGCCAAAATAATCCATCCACCTGACAGGTGTGGCATATCAAGAAGCTGATTAAACAACATGATCATTACACAGGTGCACCTTGTGCTGGTGACAATAAAAGGCCACTCTAAAATATTTTGTCACACAACACAATGCCACAGATGTGTCAAGTTTTGAGGGAGCGTGCAATTGGCATGCTGACTGCAGGAATGTCCACCAGAGCTGTTGCCAGAGAATTTAATGTTAATTTCTCTACCATAAGCCGCCTCCAACATAATTTTAGAGAATTTGGCAGTACGTCTAACCGGCCTTACAACCGTAGACCACATGTAACCACGCCAGCCCAGGACCTCCATATCCTACTTGTTCACCTGCAGGATCGTCTGAGACCAGCCACCCAGACAGCTTATGAAACTGTGGGTTTGCACAACGGAAGAATTTCTGCACAAACTGTCAGAAAGGTCTCAGGGAAGCTCATCTGTGTGCTGGTCGTCCTGTTCTTGACCTGACTGTAGTTCAGCGTCGTAACCGACTTCAGTGGACAAATACTCACCTTCGATGGCCACTGTCAAGCTGGAGAAGTGTGCGCTTCGCCGATGAATCCCGGTTTCAACTGTACCAGGCAGATGGCAGATAGTGTGTATGGCGTCGTGTGGTCAAGCAGTTTGCTGATGTCAACGTTGTGAACAGAGTGCCTCATGGTGGTGGTGGGGTTATGGTATGGGCAGGCAGGCATAAGCTACGGACAATGAACACAATTGCATTTTATCGATGGCAATTTGAATGCACAGAAATACCATGATGAGATCCATACCAGATACTGACTGGTTTTCTGATCCAATGTATCTGTGACCAACATGCATATCTAATGTTTTTATTTAAATTGACTGATTTCCTTATATAAACTGTATCTCAGTGAAATCTTTAAAATTCTTGCATGTTGCATTTATATTTTGTTTCAGTGTTATTAGAAAACACAAGAATATCACGTTTTTGACTGCACTGGGCCTTTAACTGAAGTGAGAATGCTGTTCCCCTCAGGGCAAACCACACCATAAAGTTTAGGTGGGTAGTTTAGATTGCATTCCCAGTTTCTCACAGAATGATACCATTCAAATATTTATGTTTGCCACTCAGTTAGTAAAGTCCATCTAGGATAGTCCCTTGTATCACTGTGATTTAGCCACATCACATTGTAACACTGTGGTCTGGACTCTACTGCTAAGACTGTACATGCAGCTTTATGGGACCATTACCAACAGGCAGTCCCTCCAGGATTTTGCGATTCTGTGATCGTAACAAATTTAGCAGAAATGTATGCGAGGGCTTTCAAATTTGACCAATCACTGCACTATTACTGCATAAAACAGTAAAATCATCGCAATATTACCGCATATAACTGTTCCATCACCACACTCCAAAAAGAGGGCTCGCAATTTTAACCAATCACTGCAATTTTACCGCATAAAATGATTCAATCAAGCAACACGTCAACAAACTTTTTCCCTCGCCATTGCATTTTCATGACAAATTGGACGAAATCGGCGTTAAATGTCATTATTGCTGCAGCAAAATCAAGCATTTTGGCTTGCAACTATCACAGAAAAATTTTGAAATCCTAGATGGACTGCCAAGTGGTAAATGTTTTCTCTATCGGTTTAGATTTTAAGAATCAGTTTCTTGCTAAGTGTTCCTTCCTAGTGACAGGACACTGCCAGATCTGTGCCAAGTGGTGTGAAAATATCTCTCTACCTCCAGTATCCCCTCTCGTGCAACCTCTCATTTAAGGCTTCTGCTTGATGTCAAACTGTGGAGGCCACCATGACTTAAAAGTAAACCAAGCACCATTTGTTTTAAACCTGCAGGCATAACCTGGAGGTAATGGTATTTATAGGGTGACAGGTATGGTTATTTACATTGAAGTGTCTTTTTTAGTCTGTAAGAACCAATAAAACAGAAATACAGGAGGTAGTCTACCACCTTAACAGTTTCACACAATAAATAGAAGAATCCTTTATGGTGGGATCATATGTTTACTACTGGAAAATTTTAACAAGTAAGTCAGGTATCAAAGAGACCTCAACTCTCTTTCAAATTTTTCTTCAAACTTTTAGACATTTATAGGGGGTGAAATACCATGGGGTTTTTGTCTTGTTGTTAGGGAAATGTCTCGTAATTTAAATTAATGCCCCAGCATAGATGGTTTGTACAAAGGTCTTCTGATACAGAGGGGTTGGGTGAAATGCGGAAGACACATTTCAGTTGAATGCATTCAGTTGTACAACTGACTAGGTATCCCCCTTTCCCTTTCTTTAGAAGATGCTCCAAACTTCCCTGACATGAGGCATTTTAACACRGCTGTGTGTTGTGATATCTCCCCTGAATTTAGTGTGTCAGTCTTGAGAGAGCAGTTTGGCAATAGTAGGAGTTGTTAGTAGGTGAAGGCTTTGAGCATTTCCTTATCAGATTACACTTACAGTACACTCTCCCCTCCCTTGGCCCTATGCTATCAACCACTTAAAATGACGTATAAGAGCCGTTGCAGTTTGGAAATATTGTCTATGATAGGATATCGTGTGTAGATTGATGAGGATACATATACAGTATGACTTTAATTGAATGGTCATATCTCATAGAAAGGGTCTGGACCACCCTGTTTCTCTGTTAAAACAACCATAAGTGGTCACGGTAGGAAAGATATGGTAGCCATGAGGTCGGAAAATTTACAAATATATGCGTACAGTACATTCGGAAAGTATTCKAACCTCTTCCCCTTTTCCATATTTTGTTACTTTACAGCATTTTTTCTAAAACAGATTAAAAATATATATGTATATCCTCATCAATCTACACACGATATCCTATCATGACTTAGCGAAAACAGGTTTTAGTTTTTGCAAATGTATTAAAATAAAAAAGTATTATTTATATGTATTCAGACCCTTCGCTATGAGACTCGAAATTGAGCTCAAGTGCATCCTGTTTCCATTGATCAACTCAAATCAAATGTATTTATAAAGCCCTTCTTACATCAGCTGATGTCACAAAGTGCTGTACAGAAACCCAGCATAAAACCCCAAACAGCAAGCAATGCAGGTGTTGAAGCACGGTGGCTAGGAAAAACTCCCAAGAAAGGCCAGAACCTAGGAAGAAACCTAGAGAGGAACCAGGCTATAAGGGGTGGCCAGTCCTCTTCTGGCAGTGCCGGGTGGAGATTATAACAGAACATGGCCAAGATGTTCAAATGTTCATAGATGACCAGCAGGGTCAAATAATAATAATCACAGTGGTTGTCGAGGGTGCAACAGGTCAGCACCTCAGGAGGAAATGTCAGTTGGCTTTTCATAGCCGATCATTGAGTGTATCTCTACCGCTCCTGCTGTCTCTAGAGAGTTGAAAACAGCATTGATCATCCTTGATATGTTTCTACAACTTGATGGTAAATTCAATTGATTGGACATTATTTGGAAAGGCACACACCTGTCTATATAAGGTCCCACAGTTGACAGTGCATGTCAGAGCAAAAACCAAGCCATGAGGTCAAAGSAATTGTCCGTAGAGCTCCGAGACAGGATTGTGTTGAGGCACAGATCTGGGGAAGGGTACCAAAACATTTATGCAGTATTGAAGGTCCCCAAGAACACAGTGGCCTCCATAATTCTTAAATGGAAGAAGTTTAGAACCAACAATACTCTTCCTAGAGGCTGGCCGCCCGCGGCCAAACTGAGCAATCGGGGGAGAAGGGCCTTGGTCAGGGAGGTGACCAAGAACCCGATGGTCACTCTGACAGAGGTCCAGAATTCCTCTGTGGAGATGGAGAACCTTCCAGAAGGACAACCATCTCTGCAGCACTCCACCAATCAGGCCTTTATGGTAGAATGGCCAGACGGAAGCCACTCCTCAGTAAAAGGCACATGGCAGCCCGCTTGGAGTTTGCCAAAAGCAAAGACTCTCAGACCACGAGAAACAATATTCTCTGGTCTCATGAAACCCAGATTTAACTCTTTGGCCTGAATGCCAAGCGTCACGTCTGAGGAAACCTGGCACCATCCCTACGTGAAGCATGGTGGTGGCAGCATCATGCTGTGTGAATGTTTTTCAGAGGCAGGGACTGGGAGACTAGTCAGGATCGAGGGAAAGATGAACGAGCAAAGTACAGAGAGATCCTTGATGAAAACCTACTCCAGAGCACTCAGGACCTCAGACTGGGGCGAAGGTTCATCTTCCAACAGGACAATGACCCTAAGCACACAGCCAAGACAACGCAGGAGTGGCTTCGGGACCAGTCTCTGAATGTCCTTGAGTGGCCCAGCCAGAGCCCGGACTTGAACGATCGAACATCTCTGGATGTTCGATCGGGACGCTCCCCATCCAACCTGACAGAGCTTGAGGGAATCTGCAGAGATGAATGGGAGAAACTCCCCAAATACAGGTGTGCCAAGCTTGAAGAATCGAGGCTGTAATCGCTGCCAGAAGGATTCAACAAAGTACTGAGTAAAGGTCTGAATACTGATGTAAATGTATATTTCAATTTTTATTTTAATACATTTCCCAATAAATTCTAAAAAACTGTTTTTGCTTTGTAATTATGAGGTATTGTGGTAGATTGATGAGGGGGAAAGCAATTTAATCCATTTTAGAATAAGGCTGTAACGTAACAAAATGTGAAAAAAGTCAAGGGGTCTGAATGCACGGTATGTCCTAGATCAACATTCAACATGCTGCATATATTTAGTGTGACTGCAGCCCTTCACTGTGGAATTCACTCCAAAGCCATCTGCCTCAAATACGAAATGAGCTTCTCATAGTATATAACCCACATGGAGAACTGTGGCGGTTTGCACGCACAGGGGGAAATTGTGTGGACGCAAAGCCCAGGACATAAAAAATAATAAAAAATGCTGCTATGCAGTGTTTTCTCCCTACATTCTGTGGATGTGTACTGTGTTGTTATCAGAGCCCGGTGCCTGGTTAGTTAGTGAACAGAGCAGCCGGTTAGTTAGCTGAACAGAGCAGCCTGGTTAGTTAGCTGAACAGAGCAGCCTGGTTAGTTAGCTGAACAGAGCAGCCTGGTTAGTTAGCTGAACAGAGAGCAGCCTGGTTAGTTAGCTGAACAGAGCAGCCTGGTTAGTTAGCTGAACAGAGCAGCCTGGTTAGTTAGCTGAACAGAGCAGCCTGGTTAGTTAGCTGAACAGAGCAGCCTGGTTAGTTAGCTGAACAGAGCAGCCTGGTTAGTAGCTGAACGAGCAGCCGGTTAGTTAGCTGAACAGAGCAGCCTGGTTAGTTAGCTGAACAGAGCAGCCTGGTTAGTTAGCTGAACGAGCAGCCTGGTTAGTTAGCTGAACGGAGCAGCCTGGTTAGTTAGCTGAACAGAGCAGCCTGGTTAGTTAGCTGAACAGAGCAGCCTGGTTAGTTAGCTGAACGAGCAGCCTGGTAGTTAGCTGAACGGAGCAGCCTGGTTAGTTAGCTGAACGGAGCACGCCTGGTTAGTTAGCTGAACAGAGCACCTGGTTAGTTAGCTGAACAGAGCAGCCGTTATTACTGAACAGAGCAGCCTGGTTAGTTAGCTGAACGGAGCAGCCTGGTTAGTTAGCTGAACAGAGCAGCCTGGTTAGTTAGCTGAACAGAGCAGCCTGGTTAGTTAGCTGAACGGAGCAGCCTGGTTAGTTAGCTGAACAGAGCAGCCTGGTTAGTTAGCTGAACAGAGCAGCCTTGTTAGTTAGCTGAACGGAGCAGCCTGGTTAGTTAGCTGAACAGAGCAGCCTGGTTAGTTAGCTGAACGAGCAGCCGTTATTAGCGAACAGAGCAGCCTGGTTAGTTAGCTGAACAGAGCAGCCTGGTTAGTTAGCTGAACGGAGCAGCCTGGTTAGTTAGCTGAACAGAGCAGCCTGGTTAGTTAGCTGAACGAGCAGCCGGGTAGTTAGCGCTACGGAGCAGCCTGGTTAGTTAGCTGAACGGAGCAGCCTGGTTAGTTAGCTGAACGGAAGCAGCCGGGTTAGTAGCTGAACGGAGCAGCCGGGTTAGTTAGCTGAACGGAGCAGCCTGGTTAGTTAGCTGAACGGAGCAGCCGGGTTAGTTAGCTGAACGGAGCAGCCGGGTTAGTTAGCTGAACGGAGCAGCCGGGTTAGTTAGCTGAACAGAGCAGCCTGGTTAGTTAGCTGAACGGAGCAGCCGGTTAGTTAGCTGAACGAGCAGCCTGGTTAGTTAGCTGAACGGAGCAGCCGTTAGTTACTGAACAGAGCACCAGTCAGCTGCACTGCTTCTGGAATGGAATGTGTTTTCCAGACATAGCTGAGCTTAACCGGAACTCAGAAACTCGAAGTAGTTAAGTCCTCTTAAAAATGTCTCCACCCCTGCAGAGACTGCGCTTGGAAGTGATTGTGCCCTTCCCGACTCCTTTCCTTCCTCGTCATGGGAACTACACTGTTCCCAGTGACCTCCAGGGGGAAAACCTACGATTTCCTAAAGGAAGCGAGGAAGACCAAAATAGGGTTCAAGGAAGGGTGAGTTGTTTGTAGTTTACAAAAACCAGAGATAGCCTAGTCATTTCGAAAGAGCACAAGCTCGGTCTTATCATATTGTGTTTCAACTCAGTGTTTGATTAGGGAGTGTGCTGCAGGGGAATATACCTATGCTAAGATGTTTGGAGACGGACCTCAATAAATTGGTTGTTGCCTCCAGAGACCTAGCTGTTCATGTGACTTAAATCAATACTAGAGTGTGACTCATAACAGGTACAGATATGTACTAATATGTTCTCTGGCTAATATGTAACCTGTTCCCAGGCTACCAACTGGCTTTGCTTTGTGAAGGCCAGTAATCCCTCTCTCCCAGGCGCATGTTTAATATAGGCTGCCTTTAGCTGCTAATGGACACACCCACTAGATAAGGGGTATTTTGGAGTACTCCCCTCCCCAAATGGTGTGTGTTTGTGTGTGTGTGTGTGTGTGTGTGTGTGTGTGTGTGTGTGTGTGTGTGTGTGTGTGTGTGTGTGTGTGTGTGTGTGTTTGTGGTGTGTGTGGTGTTTGTGTGTGTGTGTGTGTGTGTGTGTTTTGATGTGAATGCTAATGAGGGGCTTGGAGAGGAGACTGGCTGACACTCTCCTGACAGATTGTGACTGTTTCCATCACTACCACCAAATGTCATCCAATCAAGTTGCTGCGGTGTCAGGAAGTTAGGGGTCGCTGACCCTTTATAAACGCTGGGTTAAGGCGGCAGTGGCAGGGAAGGAAATGACTTCTAGTAAACCAGGGATCCATCTAGTCAGTCACCCTGACCTGAAAGGATCTGTTAAACAGGGCTTTTACTGATCTCTGCTGATACATACATGTGGATTAGATTTCACTTCATTTGAACTTTAGGAGGTAAGCCTTACTGTTCACATTTGACTTACAATGCCATTTTGGTAGGAAAACCCACATTCACAGATGCTATTATTACCACGTTGTATAGTGAACTGTTTGTTTTCAACACCATTACACATTATATTTCTTATCAGTCAGTGTGCTTGGTTAGGCAATAGCCCTCTAAAGAAATGTGATTTAAATGTAGATGATTTTTCTTGTTTATGGGACTGCTACTTTAACTAGCTAATCGTTAAAAAAAAAAAAATTGCTAAAAACACAAACCATCTTCAGAAATGTCAGTGTAGTTTGAATCTGTCTCTATGCTAATCTGAAATTAACTTCCAGTGTGTTGTAAAATGGTAATTGTGGTTGGCCAGGATGGGGAAATGGGTCTGATCTGAAATATAATTTTTTTTGCATCATTACTTGACAAATACTACAAGATGGACTATCAGCATTTTCTAATGCTGACAGTCCACCCGCTTGTGACACCCACTTGTGATTTTGAAATGCCAAAATGTGCTTTTGCTCCACTCCGTCTCAGCACTGCTCCTGTGAGAGAGAATTCCTGGGACTGAGGACAGTTGGAGATGAGAGAGAGTCTAAATATAACGACTCGCGAGTCACAACAAGTACATGCATATTCCAGCAAATACCTTGGCCACAGGGTCACTTGACCTGTAAACCTCTTGCATGCTATGAAGTCCAACTCCTCCAAATTTCACAGAGGTACAAAAAGGGTATTTACTCAAAAGCTTTGCTCTGCCCTTACCAAGACCTGTGGAGTATGACTCTTGAGAGATTGATGYTTCCGTTTTTCTGGGTTTGTTCAGAGATGGTTTGTTTTGTAAAGTGAGATAAGAGGGGTGTTTGTGTTCAGGTATTGATTTAGTTGTATGTCAATGCCAGAGTGTGATTTATGTCTCCACAGAGGCAGATAATCTCAGGTTAACACAGGTTAGTGTTGATTTAGTGCTGACATAGTAAAAAAAAAAGAYGCTATTTGCTAATGATTTTGAGCGTAAGATGTTTTCAGATTTAAAAAGATCTCCACACAATATTAATTATGTCACTGGGAAGGGATTGTAATGTTCATGAATTGTTTATCTGTCTGTGCAACACAAAATCCAGTAACATTGTAGAATATCCTAATTCCACCTGGTTKTTTATTAAACCTATTAGATATTTGAATCATGTGCCTTGGGGGTTCTGACTGCACCCAACTGCCTGCAGAAACATCTGAGGCCAAAATACTTCCTTTCTTGATCTAAGATGACAAATTGAGGGCATTTGAATTTAATGATATAACAATCACAATTATCTGCTGTTAGACTTTCTCTCTGGGATGTTTCACGTGTGACACATGGCTTTTGTTCAGCTGAAGCTGCTTTGTGTTCAGACCATCTCCGGTCTTCTGTTTTGCCTGTTTTGTATTTAAAATGACCAAGTTTCAAGTTTTAATGTCACATGCACAAGTACATTGAAATGCCTTTCTTGCAAGCTCTAAACCCAACAATGCAGTAATCAATAACAATATATAGTGATCAAAAATACAAATGCGGCCTCCTGGGAGGCGCAGTGGTCTAAGGCAATGTGCCACTGTGCCACCAGAGACTCTGGGTTCGAGCCCAGGTTCTGTCGCAGCCGGCCGCGACCGGGAGGCCCATGGGGCGGCGCACAATTGGCCTAGCYTCGTCCGGGTTAGGGAGGGTTTGGCCGGCAGGGATATCCTTGTCTCATCGCGCACTAGCGACTCCTGTGGCAGGCCGGGTGCAGTGCACGCTGACCAGGTCGCTAGATGTACGGTGTTTCCTCCGACACATTGGTGCGGCTGGCTTCCGGGTTGGATGCGTGCTGTGTTAAGAAGCAGTGCGGCTTGGTTGGGTTGTGTTTCTGGGGACGCATGGCTCTCGACCTTCGACTCTCCCTAGTCCATGCGGGAGTTTTAGCGATGAGACAAGACAGTAACGACTAACAATTGGATACTGTGAAATTGGGGAGAAAAAGGGGGTAAAAATATATATATATATAAATGCAACATTAAACAATTCTACTGAGTTACAAATCATGTAAGGAAATCAGTCAATTCAAATAAATTCATTAGACCCTAATCTACGGATTTCACATGACTGGGAAGGYGTGCAGCCATGGCTCCCACTGGGGAGCCAGGCCCAGCCAATCAGAATGAGTTTTCCCCCACTAAAGGGCTTTGTTACAGACAGAAATACTCCTCAGTTTCATCAGCTGTCTCGGTAGCTGTTCTCAGACGATCTCACAGGTGAAGAAGCCAGAATGAAAGGTCCTGGGCTGGCGTGGTTACACGTGCTCTGCGGTTGCGAGGACGGTTAACGTACTGCCAAATTCTCTAAAACAACGTTGGAAGCGGCTTATGGTAGAGAAATTTGCCAGATAATATAAAATTATCTGGCAACAGCTCTGGTGGACATTCCTGCAGTCAGCATGCCAATTGTGTGCTCCCTCAAAACTTGACACATCTGTGGTATTGTGTTGTGTGACAAAACTGCACATTTTCGAGTGGCCTTTTATTGTCCCCAGCAGAAGGTTCACCTGTGCTGTTTAATCAGCTTCTTGATATGCCACACCTGTCAGGTGGATGGATTATCTTAGCAAAGGACAAATGCTCACTAACAGGAATGTAAACAAATTTGTGCAAAAGAATTGAGAGAAATACGTTTTTATGTGAGTATGGAAAATTTCAGGGATCATTTATTTCAGCTCATGAAACATGGGACTGACACTACATGTTGCGTTTATATTTTTGTTCAGTGTATTTAGTTAGCTATTTAGCAGTCTTGTGGTTTGCGGAGAGAAGCTGCTCAGGAGTCTGTTGGTGTCAGACTTGATGCACCAGTACTGTTTGCCGTGCGGAAGCAGAGAGAACAGTCTATGGCTTGGGTGACTAACGATTTTCCTTGCCTTCCTTTAACACCTCCTGATATAGAGGTCCTAGATGGCAGGGAACACGACCCCAGTGATGTACTGGGTTGCTTGCACCACCCTCTGTAGCGCGATGCGATCTAGGGCGTTGCTATTGCCATACCAAGCAGTGATGCAGCCAGTCAAGATGCTCACAATTGCACACATATTGAACTTTTTGAGGATTTGAGGGCCCATGCCAAACCTTTTCAACCTCCTGAGGGCGAAGAGGCGCTGTTGCACCTTCTTCAAGTCTATGRGCGTGTGTGGACCATTTTAAGTCCTCAGGGGTTTGGACTCCCAGGAACTTGAGGCTCTCGACCTGCTCCACTGCAGCCACGTCGATGTGGATGGCAGAATGCTGCCCCCCCCCCACTCCCTTTCCTGGGATAAATAACAGCATGAGCAGCAACAACATGAGGTGAAATAGAACTGTTGAATTATATGCAATGTCTAAATCTGCCATCTCTACGGCCCACGCCTATTCTCTGCTATCTTGATGATCAATCATCAACGCTCAAGGTGGGGATAGAAAGCGCATCTCAGTATGGAGCGCAGTTAACAGTGCATGTATCATCTCATCATGGTAACTTTTTTTCTTGTGAAAGGTAGAAAWATCTGCTGTAGCATAGCCTTACAGTAATATAAGGACTGAATGTATGTCTAATTTACACATCTCCATCTGGCTTTCAGGAGTCACCTTATTTTTTCATTGTAAAGATGTTTTTGTTTTTTTATTGCAGCTGCAGAGTTTTAAAACAGCCTATCACTTGATTATCGTTGCTTTAAATCAGTGTGCATGCGAGCACTCTCACAGTCTATCTATAAGGGCACAGGATGCAGACACGAGAGGCAGATGGTTCAAGTCTCTGATATTTATTAGTATCCAAGGGGCAGGCAAGAGAATGATCGTGGACAGGCAAAAAATCATAACAAGGTCAGAGTCCAGGAGGTACAGAGTGGCAGGCAGGCTCGAGGTCAGGGCAGACAGTATGGTCAGGCAGACGGGTTCGGAGTCAAGGCAGGCAAGTGTCAAAACTGGGAGGACTAGCAAAAAACAGAAAAGGAAAAGGCAGGCGCACGGAGMAACACGCTGCTTGACTTGACAAAACAAGACGAACTGGCACAGACAGACAGAAAACACAGGTGTAAATACCCAGGGGATAATGGGGAAGATGGGTGACACCTGGAGGGGGTGGAGACAAGCACAGGTGAAACAGATCAGGGTGTGACGCTTTCTCTCCATCAATTCCATTCAAATTGCATCCAAAATAGATGGGCCTAATACTGTTTAAGATTGATATATACTGTATATAGATGTCCTAGCCTACTTCTTTCAAGTAATACATGAAATGTGGTATTAGCCTTATATTTAGCTAATGGAGGATGGGTTATGCATAAGCTTCTAACTTATAGCCTCTTGTGCAATATGCACCTGCACTCCGCTGGCCTGTCTCCTTAAAAAATGCCCCATAGCTCTTCCTGTCCTAGGAAAACCTAGAAAAGCTTTTTTAAGCATTTCTTATACTAATACACTATTCAAAGATGGATGAAAGCTTTTGTTTTCTGAATGTTAAGTACAGCASCCAATAGAACTCACAGGGAGTTTGAAAGAAGAGAAGAGGTCCATGTAAATAGTCCGGGTGGCCATCTGTTTAATTGTTCAGCTGTCTTATGGCTTGGGGGTAGAAGCTGWTGAAGCCTTTTGGTCTTAGACTTGGTTCTCCAGTGTTTTTTGGGCCTTCCTCTGACACCYCCTAGTATGTACGTTCTGGATGGCAGAAAGCTTGGCCCCAGTGATGTACTGGGCCGTACGCACTACCCTCTGTAGCGCCTTACGATCAGAAGCCAAGCAGTTGCCATACCAGGCTGATGCAACCGGTCAGGATGCTCTCGATGGTGCAGCTGTAGAACTTTTTGAGGATCTGGGGATCCATGCCAAATCTTTCCAGTCTCCAAAAAGTGTTGGTGTCACGGCTGTCTTGGTGTGTTTGGACGATGATAGTTTGTTGGTGATGTGGACGCCAAGGAACTTGAAACTCTTGACCCGCTCCACTACAGCCCAGTCGATGTTTATGGGTGCCTGGTCGGCCCACCTTTTCCTGTAGTCCACACTGCCAGGTCTCTGACCTCCTCCCTATAGGCTGTCTCATCGTTGTCGGTAATCAGGCCTACCACTGTTGTTTCGTCAGCAAGCTTAATGATGGAGTCGTGTTTGGCCATGCAGTCGTAGGTGAACAGGGAGTARAGGAGGGGACAAATCACGCACCCCCGAGGGCCCCCAGTGTTGAGGATCAGTGTGGCAAATGTYTTGTTGCCTACCTTTACCACCTGGGGGCAGCCCGTCAGGTAGTCCAGMATCCAGTTGCTGAGGGAGGTGTTTAGTCCCAGGGTCCTTAGTTTAGTGATGAGCTTTGTGGGCACTATGGTGTTGAACGCTGAGCTGTAGACAATGAACACATAGGTGTTCCTTTTGTCCCMGTGGGAAAGGGGAGTGTGGAGTGCGATTCAGATTGCGTCATCTGTGGATCTYTTGASTTTGGAGTGGGTCTAGGGCAGGTATTCCCAAACTGGGGTACGCGCAATGCCGTCGGGGGTACGCCAAATAAAAATGTGATTCACATTTTCAAACAGTCAATTTATATTTTCCAAGAGGGCTATACATTTGGGTGAGTTCTTTTTCTACCTGAGTAGCCTCATTTCACTGCCAAAAATAAAATTAGCGAAATAACAACACAATGTCAAATACAGGTATCCTAGTCAAATAATGAACATCCAATCACATTAAATGTTACTCTCTCGTGGGAATTCCACTAACGGTCCGTATGTAGCCAAACGTAGCTCATGTTGGTATCTGTACTGATGGTGCAAAAGCCATGACATGGAGACATCGTGGAGTGGTAACGCGCGTGCAAGCAGTTGCTCCCGATGTCACTTGGGCACACTGCACCGTCCACCGGGAGGCTCTTGCTMCCAAGGGAATGCCTGACAGCTTGAAAAACGTTTTGGACATGACAGTGAAAATGGTTAACTTTGTTTAAGCAAGACCCCTGAACTSTCGTGTATTTTCTTCCCTATACAATGATATGGGCAGCGACCATGTAAAGCTCGTTTAACATGATTATCAAGGGGCAAAGTATTGACATGTTTTTTTTAATTGAGAGATGAGCTTAAAGTTTTCTTTACTGACCATAATTTTCACTTGTCTGGCCGCTTGCATGATGACGAGTTTTTCACACAACTGGRRTATCTGGGTGATGTTATTTCTCGCCTGCATGATCTGAATCTAGGATTACAGGGACTCTCCGCAACTATATTCAGTGTGCGGGACAAAATTGAGGCAATGATTAAGAAGTTGGAGCTCTTTTCTGTCTGCGTTAACAAGGACAACACACAGGMTTTTCCATCATTGTATGATTTTTTATGTGCAAATTAACTCAAATGAAGCTTATGGATAAATGTGATATAGCAGTGAGTTGAGTGCGCAATTTTTTTATCTTTATTTAACTAGTCAAGTCAGTTAAGAACAAATTCTTATTTTCAATGACAGCCTAGGAACAGTGGCTGTCACAACTGCCTTGTTCAGGGGCAGAACAACAGATTTTGACCTTGTCAGCTCGGGGATTCGATCTTGCAACCTTTCGGGTTACTAGTCCAAAGCTCTAACCACTAGGCAACCCTGCCGCCCCAAATCAGGTACTTTCCTGAAACGGATGACACAAACAACTGGATTCGTTATCCCTTTCATGCCCTGCCTCCAGTCCACTTACTGATATCTTCACAAGAGAGCCTCATCAAAATTGCAACAAGCGGTTCTGTGAAAATMGAATTTAATCAGAACCCACTGCCAGATTTCTGGATAGGGCAGCGCTCAGAGTTTCTTGCCTTGGCAAATCGCGCTGTTAAGACACTGATTCCCTTTGTAACCACGTACCTATGTGAGAGTGGATTCTCGGCCCTCACTAGCATGAAAACTAAATACAGGCATAGACTGTGTGTGGAAATGTATTTAAGACTGAGACTCTCTCCAATACAACCCAACATTGCAGAGTTATGTGTATCCTTTCAAGCACACCCTTCTCATTAACCTGTGGTGAGTTATTCACAATTTTCGATAAACAAATAAGGTTTTAAATGTAAGATGGTTAAATAAAGAGCAAAATTATTCATTATTATTTGTGCCCTGGTCCTATAAGAGCTCTTTGTCACTTCCCACGAGCCGGGTTGTGACAAAAATTCACACTCATTSTTATGTTTAATAAATGTATCGTATTGTGTGTGTGTGTGGCAGGCTTACAATGATGGCAAAAAACAACATTTGAGAGTACGCTGACCCTGGTGCTAGAGGGGGTACGCAGCTGGAGGTTGAATGTTTTGAAGGGGTACGGGACTATAAAAAGTTTGGGAACCACTGGTCTAGGGTGTCCGCGATGATGCTGTTGATGTGAGCCATGACAAYCCTTTCAAAGCATTTCTTGGCTACCGACGTGAGTGCTACGGGGCAGTAATAATTTAGGCAGGTTACCTTCACTTCCTTGGGCACAGGGACTATGGTGGTTTGCTTGAGACATGTAGTTTTTACAGACTTGGTCAGGGAGATGTTAAAAATGTCAGTGAAGACCCTTGCCAGTTGGTCCGCGCATGATCTGAGTACACGTCCTCATAATCCATCTGGCCCCGCGGCTTTGTGAATGTTGACCTGTTTAAAGGTCTTGCTCACATCGGCTACCGAGAGCGTTATACAGTCRTCCGGAACAGCTGGTGCTGTCCTGCATGCTTCAGTGTTGCTTGCCTCGAAGCGAAAAGGCATTTAGCTCGTCTGGTAGGCTTCCGTCACTGGGCAGCTCGCAGCTGGCTGGGTTTTCCTTTGTAGTCCGTAATAGTTTTCAAGCCCTGCCACATCCGACGAGCGTCAGAGCCGGTGTGTAGGATTCAATCTTAATCCTGTATTGACGGTTTGCCTGTTTGATGGTTCGGTTCGTCTGAGGGCYTATCGGGATTTCTTAAAAGCATCCGGATTTGTGTCCCGCTCCTTGAAAGCGGCAGCTTTAGCCTTTAGCTCAATGCGGATGTTGCCTGTAATCCATGGCTTCTGGTTGGGATATGAACGTACGGTCACTCTGGGGATGACGTCGTTGATGCACTTATTGATGAAGCCGATGACTGAGATGGTGTACTCCTCAATGCCATTGGATGAATCCCGGAACATATTACAGTCTGTGCTAGCAAAACAGTCCTGTAGCGTAGCATCCACGACATCTGTGTCTTTTTGACATTAATATGTGTCACATATCAGTTTGCAAACAATGTTAAAAAAAAAATATTATAATAATAATTGAGTTAATAATGCCGCAAACAAACTTTTTCTCTTTTTTGCTTTCTTGAGTAATGCAGCTCCAAAATTCTGGTGTTTCAGCCTAGCTCAGTGCTTTCTATGGTGGTGGAAATGGGAAATCTGACTTCAGTGAGTTCAAGACAACTGGGAACTCTGAAAAAAACGGGTCCGACTGGTAAAATATGTTTGAAACGTTCATCCTATTCGGAATTGCAAGTCCGGAACTCGGGCCTCTTTTTAGAGCTCCGACCTGAAGATCACTGATGTCATCATGATTTGACCTTGTTTTTTTTCAGAATTCCCAGTTGTCTTGAAAGCACCATAAATCCAGAGAATGCCAGACTTTGATGACAAAGTTTGTTGAGAAAATTTGCCCAAGAAGGACCGCCGCGGACCGGGTGCTTGTTTATTGCCTCGTGCAGTTTGTTAATTGCCAGCTTGTTATTTTTCTTGTCCTAAGGTGGAATGTATACAACAGTCACAATAACAGATGAAAACTTCCTTGGGAGGTACAAGGGTCAGCATTTTACTATCAGGGATTACAAGATGGGCGAACAATGGGTCGACACTTCCAACACGCTAGAATCAGCAAARCAGTTTTTTGTTGAAGAGGCAAGAAATGATAGCGAATACATTTCGTAAAAATAGATGACGGAAGAATCACAAAATAGCAAAGTGGGGTCGGAGCTTGCAAAACGGCGGCCATCCAGTATGGCTACATTCATGATGCTTGATGACAAATGTGATAATAATATGTGATATAAACAACAATTAACAATAATGTTCGGCTTATCAAAAAGCTCTCCAAAGAGTAGCCATCAATCYCTCTTTCCTCTTCTCTTAAGTGGCTACTATCCATTGCCTGCTCAAATAGCAGCTTTAGACAGGGAAGGATCAGTCTCTTTAGCCCCTCTATGGACTCCTCTGGACCCCAGTGAGCCAGTTTGCTCCCTCAGCCGTGACTCTCTGATTACCCCGCCCCATCTGGCCAAGGGTCAGAAGTCAAGGTTCAAAGATCTGATAGAGACCAGAACCATTCAGCAGCTCTCTGAGGTCCTCCCCCTCAGCTCAGAGGCTTGCCCCCTCAGGATCGGGTAAACGTGGTCAGGGCAGGGCATGGAGTGATTCAATTCCATGATAATCCAACTTCTCAATGTCCCAGAGAGGGCCAATCTGTTCCTTCTTCTCGTTCTCAATATCCACTTTCGTTTATTCTTCTTTTCCTCATTTTCTCCTTTCCCATTCACCTGGTTCTATGTTACATGAGCTTGCAAAGGCTAAAATGATACTTGATTATATGTCCATTCCTGATTCTTTCTGTTCTGTGCTTCAGGTTGCTGATAGACTGTGATGATGTCATTCTCCATGGCCCTGCACCTCACCGCTGCTATCCAACTCCTGGCGCTGGTGGCCATATGTGACCAGGTTACAGCTGATCGCATTAACTTCTACAACGTCAAACCACCTGTGGAAGGTATGTTCTGCTTACTCGTTGAAATGATGTCATGTCTTCAACAATGTSGTCAACTTTTTATACTTGAATCCATCAAAACAAAAGTTTGAACAGAAGCAATGTGAGTGAAAACATAGATTCACACACAGTGTGGGAATGTCTTTACAGCCACTCCATTCCCTAAGAGCTTCAAGTGCTTCACCTGCGAGCAAGCTGCAGACAACTACAACTGTAACCGCTGGGCTGAGGACAAGTGGTGTCCACAGAGTGAGTAGTACCCTCTGTTGTTTCACACAGATACTGTCAGATATTAGTGTTTCTCATTGGCATGACTGATAGGGTTAACCAGTACTTAATAATCATTGTTATTATTGCTGTTACACTGTAATAATACCTTATGATTATGCTGTTATAGCCAGTGCTTGAAAGAGGTGCAGGTGCAGTCATTTTTCAAGTCGGTCCATTAGACTACGTTCACAGAAATTCCCAAATGACATTATGCTATAGAAACCTCTGATTATTCACTGTTAAGGGTTCATACACATTTTGATTTCATGACCTCCGTGACTTTTAACCAAATTTACATGACCAATAATTGGTGGCATCTCTATGTAGCAGAGTTTCTGTTAGCCGGTAATAAAAGAAAAGACGATTTAATTAAAATTGTCTCRGGCCAATTGTCCAGGAGAAGAAAAACAATTGAATTGGCACGTATGCATATTTGTTATATTTCTTATTTATCACATGCACAGCATACAGATACAGATACAGAGCCTTTTAGTGGAAAATATGTCAGACAGAACTTTTATAAGCCCAATCATTGCGCAACAGTTCTAAGTGCAATACTGTGTTAAAAATAGATTTTGGGCCACAATTAAAAAAGCAAGTATTTTTATTTCTCAACTGGTAATTAATGCGCGCTTGAAGGCAGACTTCATCAGACCGTCACACATCTTTGCAATGAGCTGGAGGCAGTATCCATTTTGAAAACATAAAGCTACTTAATTGTTTGAAACCTGAACATTTTACTACATACATTTTACCTTGCTTCAAAGTAGCCTAGGCAAAATCCTACCATATTCGTAGAGGGAATTATTTTAAACATGCCATGAAACCAGTAGCCTATTTCTCTCATGTTCTATTGGTTTTCAACTTTCTTTCATTGTCCGGTAGCCAAATGAATATTCGATCGTAGCCTACTGCCTTGTGCGCACTGCTGGACTAATAATGTTAAGAAATAATAGTTTATCAACATTTTAAGCTAAATGTTCTGATCTGTTGCATCAGATACAGTTGAAGTAGGAAGTTTACATACACTTAGGTTGGAGTCATTAAAACTCATTTTTCAACCACTCCACAAATTTCTTGTTAACAAACTATAGTTTTGGCAAGTCAGTTAGGACATCTATTTTTTGCATGACACAAGTAATTTTTCCAACAATTTGTTACAGACAGATTATTTCACTTATAATTCACTTTATCACAATTCCAGTGGGTCAGAAGTTTACATACTGACTGTGCCTTTAAACAACTTGGAAAATTCCAGAAAAGGATGTCATGGCTTTAGAAGCTTCTGATAGTCTAATTGACATCATTTGAGTCAAATTGGAGGTGTACCTGTGGATGTATTTCAAGGTTACTCAAACTCAGTGCCTTTGCTTGACATCATTGGAAAATGAAAAGAATCAGCCAACCTCATTAAAAAAAATTGACCTCCACAAGTGTGGTTCATCCTTGGGAGCAATTTCCAAACACCTGAAGGTACCACGTTCATCTGTACAAACAATAGTACGCAAGCATAAACACCATGGGACCACACAGCCGCCATACCGCTCTGGAAGGAGACGCGTTCTGTCTCCTAGAGATGAACGTACTTTGGTGAGAAAGTGCAAATCAATCCCAGAACAACAGCAAAGTACCCTGTGAAGATGCTGGAGTAAACTGGTAACAAAGTATCTATATCCACAGTAAAACGATTCCTATATCGACAAAACCTGAAAGGCCGCTCAGCAAGGAAGAAGCCACTGCTCCAAAACTGCCGTAAAAAAGCCAGACTACGTTTTGCAACTGCACATGAGGACAAAGATTGTACTTTTTGAGAAATGTCCCTGGTCTGATGAAAAAAAGAAACTGTTTGGCCATAATGACCATCGTTATGTTTGGATGAAAAAGGGGGAAGCTTGCAAGCCGAAGAACACCATCCAAACCGTGAAGCACGGGGGTGGCAGCATCATGTTGTGGGGTTGCTTTGCTGCAGGAAGGACTGGTGCACTTCACAAAATAGATGGCATCATGAGGTAGGAAAATTATGTGGAAATATTGACGCAACATCTCAAGACATCAGTCAGGAAGTTAAGCTTGGTCGCAAATGGGTCTTCCAAATGGACAATGACCCCAAGCATACTTCCAAAGTTGTGGCAAAATGGCTTAGGACAACAAAGTCAAGGTATTGGAGTGACCATCACAAAGCCCTGACCTCAATCCTATAGAAATGTATGGGCAGAACTGAAAAGCGTGTGCGAGCAAGGAGGCCTACGAACCTGCCTCAGCTTCACCAGCTCTGTCAGGAGGAATGGGCCAAAATTCACCCAACTTATTGTGGGAAGCTTGTGGAAGGCTACCCGAAATGTTTGACCAAGTTAAACATTTAAAGGCAATGCTACCAAATACTAATTGAGTGTACAGTCGTGGCCAACAGTTTTGAGAATGACACAAATATTTTTTTTCACAAAGTCTGCTGCCTCAGTTTGTATGATGGTATTTGCATATACTCAAGAACGTTTGAAGTGATCAGATGAATTGCAATTAATTGCAAGTCCTCTTTGCCATGCAAATTAACTGAATCCCCAAAAACATTTCCACTGCATTTCAGCCCTGCACAAAAGGACCAGCTGACATCATGTCAGTGATTCTCTCGTTAACACAGGTGTGAGTGTTGACGAAGACAAGGCGGGAGATCACTCTGTCATGCTGATTGAGTTTGAATAACAGACTGGAAGCTTCAAAAGGAGGGTGGTGCTTGGAATCATTGTTCTTCCTCTGTCAATCATGGTTACCTGCAAGGAAACCCGTGCCGTCATCATTGCTTTGCACAAAAAGGGCTTCACAGGCAAGGATATTGCTGCCAGTAAGATTGCACCTAATCAACCATTTATTGGATCATCAAGAACTTCAAGGAGAGCGGTTTAATTGTTGTGAAGAAGGCTTCAGGGCGCCCAAGAAAGTCCACAAGTGCCAGGACCATCTCCTAAAGTTGATTCAGCTGCGGGATTGGGGCACCACCAGTACAGAGCTTGCTCAGGAATGGCAGCAGGCAGGTGTGAGTGCATCTGCACACACAGTGAGGCAAAGACGGAGGATGGCCTGGTGTGTCAAGAAGGGCAGCAAAGAAGCCACTTCTCTCCAGGAAACAATCAGGGACAGACTGATATTCTGCAAAAGGTACAGGGATTAGATGCTGAGGACTGGCATCCGGAGAAAACCTTGTCCGGAGAAGACAAGGTGAGCGCTACCATCAGTCCTGTGTCATGCCAACAGTAAAGCATCCTGAGACCATTCATGTGTGGGGTTGCTTCTCAGCCAAGGGAGTGGGCTCACTCACAATTTTGCCTAAGAACACAGCATGAATAAAGAATGGACCAACACATCCTCCGAGAGCAACTTTCTCCAACTATCCAGGAACAGTTGGGTGACGAACAATGCCTTTTCCAGCATGATGGAGCCCCTTGCCATAAGGCAAAAGTGATAACTAAGTGGCTCGGGGAACAAACATCAATATTTTGGGTCCATGGCCAGGAAACTCCAAGACCTTAATCCCATTGAGAACTTGTGGTCAATCCTCAAGAGGCAGGTGGACAAACAAAACCCCACAAATTCTAACATACTCCAAGCATTGATTATGCAAGAATGGGCAGCCATCAGTCAGGATGTGGCCCAAAGTTCATTGAAAGCATGCCAGGGCGGATTGCAGAGGTCTTGAAAAAGAATGGTCAACACTGCAATATTGACTGCAAATTCTGACCCATGGGAATGTGAATGAGAAATAAAAGCTGAAATAAATCATTCTCTCTACTATTATTCCGACATTTCACATTCTTAAATAAAGTGGTGACTAATGGACTAAAACAGGGAATTTTTACTAGGATTAAATGTCAGGAATTGTGAAAAACTGAGTTTAAATGTATTTGGCTAAGGTGTATGTAAACTTCCGACTTAAAATGTACTTTTTTMATGTAGCCTAGGCCTACTGGTTGTATGAATTTGGAATTTATCGTCCCACAACTGTCCCAGAGTCTGTTTGGGCTATTTATTATAGTAGATTGACAGCCTATTCCTGTCGAAACAGAAATAAATAAAGTAATTAAAAATAGGCTACTAAAGCATGATTTGGCCACATAGGATCATTAGATTCCCATAACTGTAAAAAAAAAAAAAAATTGTAGATTCGTTTTAAAATTGCAAATGTGCAATTTCGGCAGCGCGTGCTGCAAATACCAAATAGATGATTTTTGAGTTCAGACTGTCAGTGAAAGTAGGGAGCCCAGCCAGGTATATCACAATATTTCAATTAATCCTGGGAAAACATAGTTTGGAAAGCAAATGGCTATTGCTGTAAAGAGAGAACGGTCTTTTAGTTATCAAAAGTCTCAACTTAATTGTGCCACCACAGTAGGCCTATAGCCTATCTTATTGGCACTAGCGGAGAGCATCGGSCCCAGTGAGGACGCACTACGCATATTTACCACTGCACATATTCACTCTTGAACATTGTWGGGTCTGTGTCACTTAAAAGTTTGTTTTTGGACAATAATTTCCTCCTCCAGTTTAGATGGACGTCATATTCTCTTTGTGTCTCCCCTTCTTGTAGGCCTATTATATGGACAGCGTCGTTTTTATTGATTGTTTGTCAGTGTTAGCAGAGTAGGCTACCCTGTAATTTGTCATATTAAAATTGATTCTGCTAATGTCTCCAGTCATATAAAGTGTCATAAAGTAGAATTGCATGAAATGTGTTTTTCCTGTGCAAGGAAAGAAGAAACCTGATATAGCCTAAATCCCAGGCCTCTACACTATAAAGTTGAACAGTCTTTTGAGAACAGTGATTGAGTTATATTATTAGCCTAAATTATGACTAGCGAATCTACTCYTCACGTTATGAATAGTAGGGTTTACATCTTACATAAGTATGCAAATGCGATGATGCATGAAATGCTTTATTATAAATTCTGATCCCATTTGGGCTACTATCTCCTGCCAATGTAACATTTTTTTTTACTTTTAGGAAACGTTCAGTTAAAGTTATGAAATACCAAGAAAATAATGTTTTCATGTTCCTTAAATGTGCTAATAATGTTCCAAAGCCAAGCAGCCATCTTGCACTATTCCCAGAAAGTTGTGGGAAGGTTGTATGCAAAATAACCATAGGATTACCACGCTCTCACCAAGCAGCAGGTAGCTTAGCGGTTAAGAGCTTTGGCAAGGTGGAAAGATCTGCTGTTCTGCCCTTGACCAAGGCAGTTAACCCACAACAAGAACTGCTCCTCGGGCGCCGATGACATGGACACCGATTAAGGCAGCCCCCGCACCTCTGATTCAGAGGGGTTGGGTTAAATGCGGAAGACACATTTCAGTTGAATGCATTCAGTAGTGCCACTGACTAGGTATCCCTTTTCCTTAAGAAACATATGGTTCTCAGAACGTATGTGCTAACTGGGAGGCACTTAACCCCCCACAAAGTAGAATTACTGCACTGTTGAGGCGTCAGCATGCTTCAGTTCGACTGGCGGCTAGCGAACCGAACAGGCGAACCGAACAGCATGCTCCGGTCAAAGATCTTCGCTTGAAAAACAAGAAATAAGCAGCAATAGTACTGTTTGTCCATTTTGAGAAGCCATAGCAAGTATGCTGTGCATTCGGAAAGTATTCAGACCCCTTGACTTTTTCCACATTTTATTACGTTACAGCCTTTTTCTAAAATATAAAAAATCTGCATTAATCTACACACAATACCCCATAGTGACAAATGCAAAAACAAGTTTTTAGAAATGTTTGCAAATGTATAAAACATTTCAAACAGAAATACCTTATTTATATAAGTATTCAGACCCTTTGCTATGAGACTCAAAAATTATCTCAGGTGCATCCTGTTTCCTTTGATCATCCTTGATGTTTCTACAACTTGATTGGAGTCCACCTGTGGTAAATTCAAATGATTGGACATGATTTGGAAAGGCACACACCTGTCTAAATATGGCCCCACAGTTGACAGTGCATGTCAGAGCAAAAATCAAGCTATGAGGTTGAAGAAATTGTCCGTAGAACTCCGAGACAGGATTGTGTCGAGGCACAGATTTGGGGAAGGGTACCAAAACATTTCTGAAGCATTGAAGGTACCCAAGAACGCAAGGGCCTCCATCATTGTTAAATCAAAGAAGTTTGGAACCAGCAAGACTCTTCTTAGAGCTGGCCACCCGGCCAAACTTAGCAATCAAGGGGGAAGGATCTTGGTCAGGGAGGTGACCAAGAACCCTATGGTCACTTTGACAGAGGGCTAGAGTTTCTTTGTGGAGATGGGAGAACCTCCCAGAAGGACAACCATCTCTGCAGCACTCCACCAATCTGGCCTTTATTGTAGAGTGGCCCGACAGAAGCCACTCCTCAGTAAAAGGCACATGACGGCCTGCTTGGAATTAGTCAAAAGGCTCCTAAAGACTCTCAGACCATGAGAAACAATGCAACCAAGATTGAACTCTTTGGCCTGAATGCCAACCTTCGCGTCTGGAGGAAACCTGGCACCATCCCTACGGGGAAGCATGGGGGTGGCAGCATCATGCTGTGGGGATGTTTTTCACCGGCAGGGACTGGGAGACTAGTCAGGATCGAGGGAAGGATGAATGGAGCAAAGTACAGAGAGATCCTTAATGAAAACCTGCTCCAGAGCACTCAGGACCTCAGACTGGGGCGAAGGTTCACCTTCTAACAGGACAACGACCCTAAGCACACAGCCAAGACAACGCAGGAGTGGCTTCAGGACAAGACTCTGAATATCCTTGAATGGCCCAGACAAAGCCTGGACTTCAAAACGATCAAACATCTCTCGAGAGACCTGAAAATAGCTGTGCAGCAACGCTCCCCATCAAACCTGACAGAGTTTGAGAGGATCTGCAGAGATGAATGGGAGAAACTCCCCAAATAAGGTTTGCCAAGCTTGTAGCGGCATATCCAAGAAGACTCAATGCTGTAAACGCTACCAAAGGTGTTTTTACCAAGTACTGAGTAAAGGGTCTGAATACTTATATATATATAAATTAGCAAAAATGTATAACCTGTATTTGGTTTGTCATTATGGGGTGTTGTGTGTAGATTGATTAGGGGGGAAAAAATATTTAATACATTTTAGAATAAGCTGTAACCTAACAAAATGTGGAAACAGTTAAGGGGTCTGAATACTTTCCGAAGACACTGTACAGTATATGTATATGTACAGTACCAGTCAAAAATTGCACACAGCTACTCATTCAAGGGTTTTTCTTTATTTTGACTATTTTATACATTGTATAATAATAGTGAAGACATCAAACCTATTAAATAAACACATATGGAATAATTTTTAAACCAAAAAAGTGTTAAAACAATTCCAAATCTATTTTACATTGACAGTTTTGCACACGCTTGGCATTCTCTCAACCAACTTCACCTGGAATGCTTGAACAGTTTGAAGGAGTTCCTACATGTGCTGAGCACTTGTTGGATGCTTTTCCTTTACTCTGCAGTTCAACTCATTCCAAACCATCTCAATTGGGTTGAGGTTGGGTGATTGTGGAGGCCAGGTCATCTGATGCAGCACTCCATCACTCTRCTTGGTCAAATAGCCCTTACACAGCCTGGAGGTGTGTTGGGTCATTGTCTTGTTGCAAAACAATTGATAGTCCTACTAATCGCAAACCAGTTGGGATGGCGTACCGCTGCAGAATGCTGTGGTAGCKATGCTAGTTAAGTGTACATCACAGACAATGTCACCAGCCAAGAACCCCCACACCATCACACCTCCTCCATGCTTTACAGTGGGAACCACCCATATGGAGATCATCCGTTCACCTGCGTCTCACAAAGACACAGCGGTTGGAACCAAAAATCTTAKATTTGGACTCATCAGACCAAAGGAAAGATCTCCACCGGTCTAATGTCCATTGCTCGTGTTTCTTCGCCCAAGCAAGTCTCTTCTTATTATTGGTGTCCTTTAGTAGTGGTTTCTTTGCAGGAATTCGACCATGAAGGCCTGATTCACGCAGTCTCCTCTGAACAGTTGTTGTTGAGATGTGTCTGTTACTTGAACTCTGTGAAGCATTTATTTGGGCTGCAATCTGAGGCTGGTAACTCTAATGAACGTATCCTTTGCAGCAGAGGTAACTCTGGGTCTTCCTTTCCTGTGGCAGTCCTCATGAGAGCCAGTTTCATCATAGCGCTTGATGGTTTTTGCAACTGCAATTGAGGACACTTTAAAAGTTCTTGAAATTTTCCGAATTGACTGACCTTCATGTCTTAACGTAATGATAGGCTGTCATTTCTCTTCGCTTATTTGAGCTGTTCTTGCCATAATATGGACTTGGTCTTTTACCAAATAGGGCTATCTTCTGTATACCACCCCTACATTGTCAGAACACAACTGATTGGCTCAAACGCATTAAGAAGGAAAGAAATTCCACAAATTTACTTTTAACAAGACACACCTGTTAATTGAAATGCATTCCAGGTGACTACCTCATAAAGCTGGTTGAGAGAATGCCAAGAGTGTGCAAAGCTGTCATCAAGGCGGGCATGAAGAATCTCAAATATAAAATATATTTGGATTTGTTTAACACTTTTTTGGTTACTACATGATTCCATATATGTTATTTCATAGTTTTGATGTCTTCACTATGATTTTACAAAGTGTATATCTTTATATATTTACCAACAAAAATATATGTGGGATTGGAAATTATGCAGACGATTACATTGCAATCTATCTGCAATTTTAAAGCTGATCTACCCCCTAATTATTTACATTTTTTTAATAATCTGAATGGAGATGTTGTTATTTGTAACTGTAGGACAGGAAGAAAGCGCATGGCATTATCTAATTGTCATATTTTGCTGATGATTGTTAAATTGTAAAAAATGCCAATAAAGATATATATTTTTTAAAACATATAGATAATAAACATTTTAATTACATTTGTCGGATATAGGCCTAAATGTCCAGAGGGGAATCCCAACCGTGTCAATTTCTTTTCTCAACGGTGCTGGTGGAAAGGCGACAGAGRCAACAACATTAATGCTTATAGCTAAATAGTTATCTAGCGAGATAGCTTGTAGTATGGCTAGTTAAGTTTTGAATTGGCTATATAAACTCAGCAAAAAAAGAAATGTCCCTTTTTCAGGACCCTGTCTTTCAAAGATAATTCATAAAAATCCAAATAACTTTCCAGATCTTAATTGTAAAGGGTTTAAACACTGTTTCCCATGCTTGTTCAATGAACCATAAACAATTAATGAACATGCACCTGTGGAACGGTCGTTAAGACAGATTACAGACGGAGGCAATTAAGGTCACAGTTATGGCTGATAGAGGCTGGACTGAGGGCTTGTAGGCCTGTTGTAAGGCAGGTCCTCACCCGACATCACTGACTACAACGTCACCTATAGGCACAAACCCACCGTCGCTGGACCAGACATGACTGGCAAAAAGTGCTCTTCACTGACGAGTCGCGGTTTTGTCTCACCAGGGGTGATGGTCAGATTTGCGTTTATTTTCGAAGGAATGAGCGTTACACTGAGGCCTGTACTCTGGAGCTGGATCGATTTGGAGGTGGAGGGTCCATCATGGTCTGGGCCGGTGTGTCACAGCATCATCGGACTGAGCTTGTTGTCATTGCAGGCAATCTCCACGTTGTGCGTTACAGGGACGACATCCTCCTCCCTCATGTGGTACCCTTCCTGCAGGCTCATCCTGACATGACCCTCCAGCATAACAATGCCACCAGCCGTACTGCTCGTTCTGTGTGTGACTTCCTGCAAGACAGGAATGTCAGTGTTCGTTCTGCCATGGCCAGCGAAGAGCCCGGATCTCAATCCCATTGAGCACGTCTGGGACCTGTTGGATCYGAGGGTGAGGGCTAGGGTCATTCCCCCCCAGAAATGTCCGGGAACTTGCAGGTACCTTGGTGGAAGAGTGGGGTAACATCTCACAGCAAGAACTGGCAAATCTGGTGCAGTCCATGAGGAGGAGATGCACTGCAGTACTTAGTATCTGGTGTGGCCACCAGCTGCATTGACTGTTACTTTTGATTTTGACCCCCCCCCCCCTTTGTTCAGGGACACATTTTTCCATTTCTGTTAGTCACATGTCTGTGGAACTTGTTCAGTTTATGTCTCAGTTGTTGAATCTTGTTATGTTCATACAAATATTTCCACATGCTGAAAATGAACGTAGTTGACAGTGACAGGACGTTTCTTTTTTTGCTGAGTTTAGTTAGCCTATAAAATAATGATAGACTACCTGCTGCTGAAATGTCTCTCTCATCTGGCAACTGCCCACTTGCACTAGCACACACACAGATGATGCACAGCACACACACAGAGACGCACGCGCTGAAGGGAAGGCCTAATTCTAATCATGGCTGATATGTAGATTTTTTTTTTTACATTTTAAAAGGGAAACACAATATTAAAATTCCACAACTTTTCCAGGATTGTCATGACCGTACGAACCCTTATTTGACAACTTGTAACAGTGCATCRTGGGCATTCAGGCTGGCGTATTCTCAAACTGCGCATTCTCAAACTCTAACAGTCTACTGGCATGTAGACACCGGATTCACAGACTAGCTGCAAATAAACTTAAACAAAGCGGAATCAGGATATGAATGCCCACTCCCCATTGCTTATCAATGCAGATCCCGCTTTTATTCTGCTTTGATCAACCTTTTTTTGACTCTGTCTCTGAATCTGGGCCGTGATAGGCCACTTTGTTTTATAGCAGAGCTGGGATGCAGTTCCCCAAAAATATGGCGCTCCGGACAGCTCCGGCCCATGTCAAGCCAGCTAACCAGTTGAGTAATGTATATTTCTTTGTTATCCTTTCCTCAGATACACAGTTCTGTATGACAGTGCACCACTTCACCAGTCATGGCAAGACCAAGTTTGTGACCAAAAAGTGTGCTGCCAGAGAGCTGTGTCACGCTTCAGGCTGTAGACATCACAGGGACATGGGTCACACAGTAAGTCCATACACCAAAACCCATCCACAATAACCCACCATCATCTGTCTACTCAGGAATTTGTAGAATCAGCTGAAAAGTATTTGTCATTACTGCTGCCCTTGTGTTTTGATTTTGTTGTCGCTCACTCCTCCGCTCTCTCTCCTCTCCCTCTCTCTCTCCCTCTCTCTCCCTCTCTCTCTCTCTCTTGTAGGAGTGTGTGTCGTGCTGTGAGGGTATGATCTGCAACGTGGAGGTCCCCACCAACCACACCAATGCTGTGTTTGCCATGAGGCAGCAGGCCTACAGCTCAGCCCCACCCCAGGCCCCTGTGAGGACAGCGTGGCGCTGCTACTGGATGACATTACTCACCACCCTGGGCCTGGGGTTGACCAGACTGGCCCTACTGTGACACTGCTGTCCCTCAGAGCATGTCCCTATAGAGGGGACCAGACTATACCAGACCAGCATGTTCCTCTGAACATGGAGGATGTGTGTTGTTACAAGTGTGGTGGTAATCTGTGTTAAAGATGTCACATAGATCAATRGAACAATCACGAAGGACTACAGCAGTGTCCTAATGAATGATGCTTGGTTTGATAACATTGGTTGCATCTACATAAGCCAATGGGACTGGAGAAAGCATCCATGGAATCAATAGAATTGGACAAAGACCAATGGTCAGTGGATCTATAGAATTGGATGTAGCTTGCTGGCTAGTGGAGTTGGCAAGCAGAGGAGTTAGCCGGAAGGGTTCAAGGAGGATCATGCCCATCATAAGTCTAATGTCCATTGCTGATTCAAAGATGGATGCCCAGTGACCGATCCTTCAATCAGCCCTGGCCAGAGCCCCAACTACTATACGGAGCATGCCGAATGAGAGGCTGGAACCGGGAGACTTTAAATGTTCCACAGAACAWTCCCTAGGATTATTCATGGTCCTGGGAATGTTAATCGTGTGTTTTCTGTGGGATTCTGCAGCACTGCAGCACATGGACCAGGAATGACTGGACACATAGGCATGCCCCATGCCCATTGGATCAGGGAGAACTTTGGGAGACGATGATAGACATGGAATCTGGCGTAAATGTATTAGTACTTGATCCATAGTATGGCACAAAATGAAAGCCATTTTGCACTTGAATGTTTTGTTAAGAAATATTGTTACTTGTATTTTTTTATAGCATAACTTGTGAATATCCTTAAATAAAATGGAAAGAACTATACTTTTGGAAAGATTTACTTTTCTATATATTTAGCTTTTCTCGACAACATGACTTAATGACATTACAGTGTTACTTTTACCAGAATGTATTATCTCTTTGCAGAAGTCCCATGTCTGTGGCCATATTTGTTCTTCGATCTGGAAATCTCAGAAAAAGATGGAATATGATATTTATTTACATAAATAGTTGCAATGTCTGGTGATGTAATATGGCATAAAACTATCATTGCCATGAAGTTGTGAGAGATTAATGACAAAGGATTTTATGACTTTCCATGTCAGCAACATGAAAAAGTTGACCTTTTTAAAGGTTAACCTTCTTATCGTGTTTTATTGATATTTAATGAATATGTCAAGAAACCATGGAATGTTCTGTTATTTATGGCATATTATACAACGGGTGGGTCTAATCCTGGATGCTGATTGGTTAAAACCGAGTTCCAGCCGGTGTCTAATCCACATGTTACCACCCACTAAGGCTACATTGAAATGCCTATTTACTGTTCCATCTCACTGCTCAATCCACCGTCGCATCAGCCCAGCCAGGCAATTTATGAACTTGATCTCTACTGTAAAAAGCATCTAGACATTATCTCCCATTTCTTTTAGACTAGCATTTCGTTTTCAACAGTGGCGACTTGTATAAAACGTGCTGTCTGTCTCTCTGACATCTGTAACGTTGTTTCAATATGGAAATTAGATTTCCAACTGTTTCATAGTAATGAAAGTGCCGGGACGAGATGGACAGGCAGGCAACTTTTCTCAGCCAGTCGAAATCATGAATCAGCATAATGTTTATGGATACATACAAATACATTTCAATAGAAAAACAGGTCAAACAAAATGAAACACAGCTAGTTTGCTGTTTTTCCAGATTCCGTTTGAAGTGATTGTGTTAGTGTAGTTGTCTAGCTCCTCTGAACTGTGTCCTGGAGTTGTCACTAGTTACCACAGCCACAAAGTAAAACTTGGGTATTTCATAAAAAAAAAATTGGAAACAAAACGTTTTTGGGTCATAATTTAAGGGTAAGGCATAAAGTTAGCAGTGTTGTTAAGGCTATGGCTGAGGTTAGGTTTAAAATCAGATTTTAAGAACAGAAGAAAGAGTAGAAATAGGCAGGGTTTATGACTTTGTGGCTGTGGTAACTAGTGACAACCGTGTCCTGGCAAGAGWTCAAATTGTCTGTGCCGGGCAAAATCGTGTATCATTAGTTCATTGTTTTGGATGTATCCAATTAAATGTCACTAGAAAACAGTTATGCAAATGCAGTTCATGTCTGTTATTCTGGCTGTACTGTTTGATGTGACTGTGTTAATGGAAGTTGGCTAGCTAGCAAGCAAGGGATAAGCATGGCGATGGAACATTTAGAACGAACGACTGGCTTGCGTCCATAGATATCGAACAAAAAGACTAAACTACTGGGTCTCTGGCAACCTAACCGATAGAATGAACGACCAGCCGGCTAGGGTAGCAACCCTAGATCTGTGTCAGTGCTATATTTTGTGGAAGCATGAAATAGAATGAATATATTCATACAAATTATGTTTTTATGAAAATATGTCAATCATTATTTGAATATGTTGGTAACCCGTTGTATAAAAGGGATAATGCCCTCYAAGCCGATGTTTGGAGGATATATTGGCACGGTTTGCTAACAACAACACCCGTGCCAATATATCCTCCAAGCACCAGCCTCTTGAGCATTATCACTTAAGTAACTTTTCCTATGAATTGCCATACAATGTTTGTTCCTTTATTTCTCAGCGCTTGGTGACCATGACTGCCTGGCTCCATTTTTAAATGGTAAACTCAAATGTTTCAAACTAACGCAATTAGTTTTATGAAGAATCGTAAAGGGCAGTTCACATTTGCGGAATCTCCACCTTACAGGGTTCATAATTGTACAATTACCAATATCCTAATGATCAGAGAGGTAATCTGTATTTGCTTTGATAGTGTTAATGGGAGCTGGGGGGTCATTATCAGAAGCTCTTCTGTTTGCCTTCTTTTCTCAGGAGTGTGTTTTAAGAAAGCCACTCGGCTTGCAGCCTGATGCATGATAGATTAGCATGGTTGGTTGTGATGGTTCAGTCCGTCTCTCGTCAGAGCTACCATAACACCCCTATCCAGTGAGAGTATAGCCAGTAGGGGCCTCACCTGCACCCTGCCCTTGGGTGCACCATGAAGGAGGGTGTTGAAGGGACTGTCAAAACAGACATTCACTTCCTGAAATTAGGCCCTGGGGGAACATTCTCATTTCTGCCTTGTCATGTGTTTTTTTTAAACCAGACTATTACAGAGATAAACATGCTCTAAAAACAGTACAGGTCATCTAGAACAGTCTGTGTGTGTGTGTGTGTGTGTGTGTGTGTGTGTGTGTGTGTGTGTGTGTGTGTGTGTGTGTGTGGTGTGTGTGTGTGGTGTGTGTGTGTGTGTGTGTGTGTGTGTGTGTGTGTGTGTGTGTTGTGTTGTGTGTGTGTGTGTGTTGTGTGTGGTGGGTGGGTGTGTGGGTGGGTGGGTGTGCTGCGTCGCGCAAGGGCGCACGATACGTTGGGGGATGGGTTTCCATTGTCCAAGACCAGTGAAAGTGTGTGTTTGGCTGTTTTGGCTTCACAGAAGAGGCCTCACTGGACAGCCGTTGACTTGGGGCTGTGTGTGTGTGTATGCGCACGCTGTTTGCTCTGGCCGCTGCTCGCTTTGTTCTGGCTTTATTAGGCATGGAGCTGCAGCCTGTCACTTTCCACCCTCTCTGGAGTCATCYGTCTCACAAAGACCCAGTGACGCTCTCGAGCCACCCCACATACCCCCCTCAGATTGGCCCCCGATGGCTGCTTTGTGTCTCAGCCGTTTACTGTCAGTGGTTGGAGCAGATTGCAAAATGTATTGCCGGCTCAGATTAAAAACACTTGCTTGATCAAGACATTCTGATGCACTGGAATACATCTTAACTAAATGCTATTGGTATATATGTTAGGTCCACAGGATACAGTTCTGTGACTGGATGAATACTGGATGAAGTTGCATTGTAATGCTTCACATTGACCACATTTAGCCCCTGCTTTACTATGCCATAACAATTGTCTTTATGCAATCTTCTATTGAATTAAACGTAATCCAATTACGACATTATCCACCACTGAAACACAGTATTAGATTATATGTCACTTTTAAGTTATTAACAATAAATTGATGGATTGAAAATAGAAAAGCATTAGTTTAGTATTGGGACATTTGAAGTGGTCTGGGCAATTAGGGAACCAAACCACATTTATAACTGAGTAAGGCCAATCCCATAATGCTTCTGTAATGAAATGGTTGAGCCAAGACGCCAATGATCAACTAAGTACGGTCAAGACTTTCTGCTATGCTTGGTTGACCAGCAGTATGCATGCCAATCATATTCACCTCTTGTCCCCCTCTCTCTCCTTCCTCCCTTCCGTCCTTCCTTCCTTCTCTCTCTCAACTGTATACTCTTCCTCTGATGTTGCAGGTAGGCCTCTAAAAGGGGATATCACTTACCTCTTTCTCATGTTTAATAGCAAATCTGACTATTTCCCCTCTGTGAACAATTTTTTTTCCTCCCCAGGCCCCTAGTTGTCCTTCTCTTACAGTCACAGTATTGGTTGGTGGTGGGTTTTGGTTACCTAACATGATTCTTTGTCCGGGTATGTTTACACGGCGACGGCCAATCGGGGATTAACATTCCGATGTGAGGGCAAAGTTCACAATGCTAATTGGCTGACAGTATTTCAGAGGGAGAAATCCCAGCACTTTATTCTGCTATGGGGATCTTAGCCCCTTGATACAAGGTTAAGCTGAGTCTCAAAGGCCTGGCCAAACCCCAGTGAGACTCTTACCAAAGGAGAGACAGGAACTCTAATGACTCAAAGGAAAGGGTCTGCTGATAGATCGAGGTGGTGTGGCTGGCTAGTTTTTTCAACTAAGGAGATTAGTGTTGAAAGTGAATTAAATAAGTTATATAAAACTGTACTCTTTTGTTTTTCTTGTTGACTCTGGACAAATCTTTCCATTTCATAGGTTACATGTTCTAAGAAGAACCCTTTGAGTAGACTATATCAACTTCTGTGCAGCCTGGGAGATTTGGATCACAAGACTAGTTTCAAGTAAAACTGGGCCAGTAGTATTCTAAAATGCCATCCTAGTACCCTTGGAATGTATTATGCATAGTAATTGTGCCGGGAGGGTCAACTCTCTTTCAACCCAGTGTCTTTTTAAACCATTCAATGTTTGATCAGGGTTTGTGGATGGGGACATCCCCAGGTTAAACTATTACTCCTCAATCCTAAAAAATGTCTCAGGTGATACTGTATGTCTCAGATACAAATGTTGACAGGTTACACACACCTTTTGACTACATTATGTGTCCAGTCGAATACCATGGTGTTGTTGAATTCTAATTTCTGATTAGCTTGAAGGGACTTCTAGAGCGTGCGTTATTTCCCTATAACGCACTGTATATCAGCACGGTAGAATTCAATGGCTATAGTTCTTACTTGTTATATGTTTGAGCTGCTTTTGAAAGGAAAAGTCAAATTAAAAACATTATTGGCATTGTTGAATACGATTTTCATAATATCAAGCTAAGACTGATGGTTTGGTTAGTTAAACTAGCAAGTCTGTTTGTTTGGTTACCAAGGCAACTACTGTTGCTATCTAGTAAACTTGCTAGATACTTCAGTGGATGTTGAACATATTTCTACCGGTAAAATGAACACATTTCTAGTGGTAAATGTGTTAAATTATAGCCATGGTATAAAATGGATTAATCAACTCAGGGCTTTATGCGTTATCTGGAAAATAATGCAACTCAGTGGAAGGTTAGTTCCACTCCGTTAGCGCGTCGTGGAACACACCTTCCAAGTCTTTCGTTATTTTCCAGAGAACGCATAGCCCCTCGTTGATTATCCCTTACAGTACATATTCTGGTGAGACTCAATTTACTACTGTGCACTGATATAAATGTGTACGTGAAGTATATGTAAGATTTCCTATGATTTCCCAAAGCTCAAGTACAGTGAAATGGTTTGTATCATGTAGCTGTTATGCTCAATGATTCATGTACAGTAACATGGGAAGAATTGAAACCTTTGGCTCCCACAATGTTGTCATTGGTTAGGGTTAGCTCTCAACATCAGTTATACTGATTGGCTAGGCTGGCATGTTTAATCTGGTTCTACAGGTCCTCTCATCATGTGTCACCAGCCTCATAAACCTGCCAGCCGTCGACACATGTTGTCTGGGTTAGTCATTATGCCCTCTCAGATCTGAAGCCCAGGGAGGTCCAGCAGAGAGGATCGCGGCCCTCCAGACCACCCCAAAGACACCCCTTCATGTCTGGGGTGGTAACGGCAGGTCAGACCCTAGCCTTGGAGTAGGAGTGGAGGCCCTCCTCCCATGTAGTGTAGTGAAAACACTGAACTCAAGGCTCCTCAGACCAGCCCTGTGATCTGCTTTACACATCCCATTACTCAGTCACAGCAGGAGAGGCCCTGTGATGCCAAAGACCCTGCTGGGATCTCACACCTCCTGTTTACACAAGAGTTATGCTACTAGGGCTCCATTCGGAACTGGATAGGTGGCTGTTGCTGTGGGTGTGAAAAGAGAGACGGTACCAACTCCTCTACAGTTCACAGGCATCTCTTTCTCTCTTCAAAGAGATTGTTGGTGAAGTCTGGTCCTGGATATCCAGAACTTCTGCTATACTAATAAGGGCGGCTTCTGAAGACTTGACTAAGATAAAGGTTAAAACAGGAGGAGTTGATGATTGAAAAGGAAGGCGGGAAAGTGAGAAACAAGAAAATATTAGTTGCTATCTTTTATAAAAGGAATGAATGACTTCCGAACGTGGCCAGTATATTTTTTTAAGAAACAGTTGTTGATGGATAGATCATATCCTGAGGCTTTATCATTTTTCTTATTTTCCTCATAGTATCCCATCAAAGCCAACCCTTTAATTCAGCCTTAAGTGGCTCATGGACTGTTTACTCCAACCTCTTCATCTCAGTGTGTGTTGTACGGACCCTGTTAAATCTAAAGCACAGTTGACGGGAATGTCCAGGTACAGTAACTAAGACCCTGCAGGGGGCAACTCCTCAACATCATCTTAGCACTTTAAGATGAGATGCTGTCAAGCCTCGACAGAACATAAGCTGAAACCCATCAGAGCAGTTAATTGAAGACCTGTATTTAGTCTCTCAGGTTGACTGAGCTGAGAAGAAGATATTTCCAATTATCAACAGTCAGAGGTTGGTTGGGTCTTGTGCTCATGGATCTAACGTCAAAGATGTCTATCTTCTCACTAGTTGTTTTCCGCCTCTTGACCTCGGGCAGTTTGCGGAATATTCTATTAATTCAATCAAATTTGGTTTCTGTTATCATCAGCCTCAATTATGTATAAATTATAATTTTTCTCTGGAAAAACATCAACAAACATAGCATAAGACAGAGGTTCTGTTTAAGTCACTATCTTTCTGTCTCTGTCTATCTTCCCCATGTTTTGGGATATGTCCTTTGATGTCCATGGACAGGGTGTAGGGTGGCCACAGACTAAGCTCCCCCTGTAGGGACCACAGGGTGGCATGACCCTGCCTCTGATCCAGGTCACAAGACAGGTGGATCCTACCATTCACAGTTTGGAGAGGGTGACTTGTTCTGGCTCTTTAGATCTTCAGGGTGTTTGAAGTAAAGGTGCTCTATTACACAGATGTAAATGTCTGGAATCTCTATATACAGACTAGATTGTTGATAACTGTTGCCTAAAAGATGTACACTAATGGTATTTTAATGGGACCAAAGTAGATTGTTCACTGTGTATTGTAGCAATGCTGTATCAGGACAGGGTCACAAGTCAGAGCAGGTAAGGTAATTTCCATTAAGTCCCCCAAGGGTTGGAGTTTATAAAACATTTGTGTTTACAGTAGTCTCTCGTGAATCGTGACATCGAGTATCGGATTTGGTTTGGGTGCCGAGATTAGGATTACAGTAATGTGATTATTTGATTGATCATGCATGGGTATGGTGCATGACAGCAGACGTGTGTCTTTCACTGTTTAGGATATAGATGGTTGCATTTAGTTCCAACATGCTACCCTGTCTGAGGTGTTGACGGAGAAGACCAGGAGTTGTTGGCAGCCTTGTCTCTACAGCTCTGCTCTGATGTGTGGACAAAACACTTACAGACGCGACATGAACATACAGTCCCACACCGCTCTGGGCTAAAGGTTATTTAGTTGGGTTTAGAAATGCATTAGAAAGGTGTGGAAAGCAAACAGACGATACAGTAAAACTCACTTGTAAGGGCTCTTCAAAGACAATGTCACAAATACATTTTGCAGTCAGAATTTGCTTACTTTATATCCACGACAAATACCAGAGTTCTGGAGGAAAGGTAAAGCTACAGTTTCAGTTTTCTTTTATCATGAGGCCATTTCCAAAGTGCACTTTAAACAGGCGGATGAGATGGGATGAGCCCAGCTCTAGTGTCCGATCTACTGATAATGGGTGTAATGCCTATATGTAGTCATCCAGGTCTCAACTCTTTAAGTGGAGGGGTAGAGCTGAGCCCTGGCCTTTGCTCTATGACTGCAGAGTTGATGTTCCTTGCTATATGAATAGGCCTCTGTCTGTAGACGTGTCCTCTTCACTATCCTCATTGTCTCTTCTGATTGACAGGCCTGCCTTTGATAACGTTAATGGATGTGATATCCCAGACTGCATTGCAGGCAGAGCAGCGTCCCTGGTCAAGAGGAAGAGGTATAGTCCTATAACTACTCAGTTGTTATTTTTCAGAAAAAAATGGAATGAACAAAAATATGGTCTAAAACTGTTGGCAGTGGGATACTTTTTGGATGATTTAATGAATGCATAAAAGCCTAAAAATAGACAGTAAAAAAAATACAACATTAATATGCTTTGATGGTTTTCCTGAGCCTGAGTGTACTGTAAAATCATTTTTCTGTAGGCATTCTGTACACACCATCACAAATAAATCTAGCCATGACATGCCACACTGAGTGATGTAATTAGTCCATAGGTTTTGATTCAATTAGTGGAAGTGTGTGTGTTTGTGTGTTGCTCTCTCTCTCTCTCTCTCTCTCTCTCTCTCTCCCTTCTCTCTTTCATCCTTTTTTTTGTGCTAATATGTTAACCTATTTTAATCTCTCACTTTGCCTCCATTCCTCAGGTACCTTGTCTCTTCTCCTTCATACATATCCCCTTCTCTTCTACCCCTTCCATTCATCTGCTCTCTCTCTCTCACTCTCTCGCTCTCTCTCGCTCTCTCTCGCTCTCCTTTTATCCTGAAGTAAAAAAATCCTTATCTTGAGACTGGGCCCTCCGCAGTCCTCACTCCACCATTACAAGACACCTGATCCTTGGTGAGGAGGTTGTAATTTTGGCAAATTACAGTTTTTTAGATCTTAACTTCAAGTGGAATCCAGTCATGCTTGAAATGCTGTACATGGAACCAATGATCTTTTTACGACAATTGAATCCCATGAATAGGAGGGAAAAACGAGTGATTATGCGTGTGATTAGGAACTATAACTTTACTTGATTTATGCAGTAAAAATGTGTCCACAAGACATAACTTATTTCAATCCACTCAATTCTGGGTGTTTTTTATTGAGCGTCTCGTTCATGTTAAGCTATTTCCTGTACTAAGGTCCAAAAATGATAATGACAAAATTGACAGCTTCATTTGATCAGTGATAGGCTTACATTATGAAAGAAGTGTCTCAATGACATAGGCTACAGCCCTCTATACATGTCTATTTCCTACATTATTCAAACGGTACACTAAACTGTGAAGAGGAATGTGAGGTCACTTGGTTATGAATTTGCTTTCAACATGATCTCATGAATTCACTGCTATCATGCAAACTCACTGGTGTAACATGTTTAGCATGTGACACATTGTGGTTCCTTAACAGAGCCTAATTCAGTTTACTTGCTGGAAATAGTTTTATTCTCAACTCCAATAAATAGCTCTGAAAGGTGATGTATGTCACATCAAACCTTCAGAATAGTTTTTTTTAACTGCAATGAGAAACAAAAACATACATTCATTAATATTATTGAATTGACTACTTATGTAATATTTGCCCTTTATAAAAGGTGAATAAACAGTTTGGGTTAAAAGACCATTTCAAAAGCTTTAAGATCTGAATCCCAACCATATCTTATTAACAACAGGGCACTATTCTTCCATTTCACAACATTCACAAGATCAAACCCAGCTCACTACCAAGCTCACAAGAAGTACTCAAGAAAATGATCCCTGCCTCTCTTATAGGACAATGCATCTATCTATCTATCTATTCAATTCAATTTCAATTCAAGGAGCTTTATTGGCATGGGAAACGTGTTAACATTGCCAAAGCAAGTGAGGTAGATAATATACAAAAGTGAAATAAACAATAAAAATTAACAGTAAACATTACACATACAGAAGTTTCAAAACAATAAAGACATTACAAATGTCATAGTATGTATATATACAGTGTTGTAACAATGTACAAATGGTTAAAGCACACAAGGGGAAACAAATAAGCATAAATATGGGTTGTATTTACAATGGTGTTTGTTCTTCACTGGTTGCCCTTTTCTTGTGGCAACAGGTCACAAATCTTGCTGCTGTGATGGCACACTGGAATTTCACCCAGTAGATATGGGAGTTTATCAAAATTGGGTTTGTTTTCGAATTCTTTGTGGATCTGTGTAATCTGAGGGAAATCTCTCTCTCTCTCTCTCTCTCTCTCTCCACTTCACTCAAATAACATAACTTTCATACACAAGCAGTTTCGTTCTTCTGACTCTTACATCCACACAACACAAATCAAACTCAACATCCAGACTTAAAATACAACTGCGGCATTATTCTTCTGAAGTGTATCTTTAGGCAGACCATTTTTATGTGTCCTTGATTATTTATTTATTTATAAAGAGCAAGCAGCCCCCCCCCCGTCCCCCCCCCCCCCCCCCCCCCCCCCCCCCCCCCTTAGTTTCTGCAAAGGATAGTGTTATATTGTCAGTGAGAGGTGCTAGATTTGTACAAGAGATACAGAGAGACAATACACATGTAGGACTACATTTTGGTACTGTAGTTTACTGTGATTATATAATGTAATTCAACAGTTGACATACACACACCACACACGAAATACGTATACATACTGTGTAATAAGTAATGCATGAATGTTGTTTGTTTGCACCCCTAGTAATTAAAGTGTGACCAGTGGAGGGCGTTGATCTGCAGAATAATGAGTCATCAAACGTTTTAGGCTATTCATTATTAAAATAAAGAATAAGAACTAAAATTAACACTATGTAGCCTTAACATCGGAACCATTTCAGAACAGACTCCAGCTCTGACGGTGCCCAGAAAAATATGGAATATTGATTATCCGTCTCTAGTTTTAAGGATTCCTATTTTTGCATTCAAAGGACAACTGCAATATTATTTCTAATCAAATGGAGGAATAAGGGAATGGCTAAGTGAAAGTGTGGTGTCTGTCTGTGTTCCTAATTTGAATGTGAACCTACTATCGAGATGCGCAGCCTATTGGGACCGTCCCAGTCGGAATTGAACACGCCTCCCGCCACCCGTCGTCAACTAATGTATTCCATTTCCAAGACGTCAAAGAGTCACAGAGCCAATACACCGACCTACCGACGTGCAATAATCCGCAAAGGCAACACACGGAGGAGTGTACATTTGTTTTAGAGTCGTGGACTATTCAAAAACTGGGACCTGGGGTGAAGTTTGACTGCTACAGGAGGAATTCCTAGTAAGTGAAGTGTTTTGTTTATTTAGTAACTACAAATACTCCATGGGATCAATAAGCGACAATAGAGTGGCTGTGCGGTGACAGGGGTAAACAGAGCCCCCCAAGAAAGAATTGGATACATTATTTATTATTTGAGAAAGAAAATGAATATAACAAGAATGGAAAATAATAGAAAAGCCAAGTGCAATAGACTATGAAACTGTATCCAGTGCGCACTGTTTTTGTGTTGTATTTAAGCTCTTCTTGTAGACCCACTTTGACCCCCATTCTCCTGTGTCAAGACCATAACATGATGACCAGAATAGAGACCAGAATATCCATGCATGAATAATACTTACTTTATGGATGGAGAAAATGTATCCTGTCATTTGAGTAAAATATAAATGTGACAAATTCTATTTGACTAACATGAAATATATTTGAAAGGCTGTTTTTGTTTGTTTGACATTAATAAATTACACTCCCAGAACAACAAAGGACTGTCTGATTGTCCACAATATAGTTGCCAGGCTACAGATTAGTTACGTTATTATTACACAATTATTACCTAGTTTCTATTGAATCCAATAACATTTTGCACATTTTATGTTACTAAATCAAGAGGTTGGGGTATTCAAGGAATAGAAACTATGAGCTCCATTTGGACCACACCTCTGCCAGATTGTACTAAATGCCATGCAGGTTTAATTTCACACATTTGGACAGTATTACAGACCAGGGTCCTGATCCACTGTGGAAAAGGAACTCAGTATTGCAATGGATGTGAATGTAGACTAGCAGGTGCATGGAGGCTCCCATACCCTTGTCGATGTACAGTGTTTTCCCTACCCCCGGACAGACGCATCTATGGAAGCCAGAGGTTTGAGGTTGGCTGTAACCGCCTCAGTAGTGGAGAGGTGGGGGCATTGTTCACGGGGGGCTTCCTGCTGTTGCTATGTGGATTTTAGTGCATCTGTTTGGGAGTGGTCTGTCTCATCGCTCCATACTCTGTAGAGCAGAGGTTGCTGGGGGGCAAAGATTTGCCCTAGTCTCCTGCTAGGCTGCTCCTCTCTGCGCTTGTGGTGTGGTAGCTCTGTCAGTTTGGCTTAGATCACCTTGCTGTGCTCTACCSCTTCATATTCCATGTATGGGTGCCACTAAAATCTGGTGGTCAGAGAAAATAACTGGTGATGACCAGAGGTTCCCCCCTACTGTTACATAGACATAGTTATCACCCTGTTTTGATCCTTATGCAATAAGGCATTCACCGTGTTTTCTGCAACCTCTATTTCCTTGAGATTTCATCTGTGTGTTAACTATACTGAACAAAAAATATAAACGCAACGTGCAACAATTAAAAATATTTTACTGTGTTACAGTTCATAGAAGGAAATCAGTCAATTGAAATAAATAAATTAGATCCTAATCTATGAACTGATGCATATGCTGTATGTGATCAAAATAAAGGAGGAAACTGATATTTGATCTGAATAAGGGAAGAGTTGGTTCAATTTAAACATTTTGCAATAAGCATTTCGCTACACTAACAATAGCATCTGCTAACCATGTGTATGTGACCAATAATATTTGATTTGATTTTTGATTTGATTTGGTGTGCAGCTCCATCTGTAGTCTGGCTCATTGATAATCGGGTGGCGTGTGCGTTGGGGCAATGCCTGCTTTTGTTAGGAGGCCATCAGCATAACAATAGAGCATGAGAAATGAGTTTTTGAGATGAAAGAATTGAGTCCTCCTGTAAACTGTGTGTTTCTGTGGGCTGCAGAGTCCTCTGCAGCGCTAGGCTGATGCCTGATGCCCACGCGTGGCAGGAACAGGCATGGGGTCCCCTGGGCCCCATTTCAGGGGGATTGTATGTATGGGCCGCCCGCCTTGCTCTCAACAGAAATCACTTGCTGCTGGAGCTGCGGAACACTCGCAGGATTGAGATGAATATTCATTTTTAAATCATGACTGAGAAACACAAATGTATTGAAAGAGCATAATAACTTGATACATTATTTTTGTGTACTTTTCAGGAATGCAATTGTCAAATGTATGATGAGATTCAGTGTAATGGCATACTACTTACTGTACGTTAGATGTTTGGATTAATACATTTAGCAAGACTTATAGGATCAACATGTTTCAGATTGATTTGTTTAACAGTCCATCTATCACACAGAACATCTACACTTTGGGTCAGTTTAATGCACTCTCTCCTACAGCTTATGTATGCACCATCATTAAAATCTATATTAACATTGCACTACCGCTGTGTCATTGATGGATAGATCTACAACCCGATCGACCCTGCTGTGTGATGGATTAGTGAGGTATCCCCTGACTAGGTTGAGAAATGTACTGTCATCATGTCAGGTGGGGAACGCTCTGTTCCTCCTCATTAGCTTGGACACATTCCATTATGTGGTGTTCTGATTGAAAGTGCTCCCGGTCAGATCTGTGACTGCCGCTGGTCCAATGACCCTGAGTGACACCACCGGTACTAGTGACGTGGCTCTACGGCTGGGCAAAGACAGATGTAGGTAGGGACACCTGCAGGGGCCATAGTGGTGTGTGACGCCTGGGGATGGAGATGGGGGTATGGGGAGACACACGGGTATAATTTGAGATGTGGGTAATAACAAGGATGTGGAGACAGGGGATGCAAGTATATGGGTCATTATCCTCAGTAGGTGCAGACAGAGTATGGGGGATGGGGGTTGTTACCTGGATTATACAGGTATGGTGGAGGCGAATGGCTGCTATGGGAACCCTCCCTCAGTCATGTACTGGTACAGTCAGCCCTACTGCTGAGCCTCCCCACTAGGTTGATGGATGGCTTGTGTAACGTGCCTTTGGTCCTTGGTCCGTCCCTTTTTGCATGCGAACATGACATGACAAATAAGGCCTGTCAAGGTGCGCTCAACTCTGTGTTGGTCTTGCCAGAATGCGCTGTTGGCTGTTTTCTGTTTTCTGTTCAAATTGTCTCTCCCTACCATTTACAGTATCTGAGTTACCTGCAGTAATTTACCCTCAGTGGCAAAATGCTGTTGGAAAAAAACAGGAGAAGAATGGTGATAGTGCTGCATCTCTCTCTCTTACATGCACGCGCACACACACACACAGGGAGTCATTGTGGAACATGCCACCCCTGTTTCCCGGTGTAGACCTGGATGCCAGACCAGAGCATGTAGATAAAGAAAGAGCTTTTTGTGAGAAAAAGTTTCCTGTGATTTTTACTGACAGACATGTGGCTTATGATATTTGTATTTCACTTCATGAAGAGAACTCCTTGGTCACACATCCTTTTTAGGGTTAATGTCCACATTGTATATAAGCTATCTCTTCCTGTTTTAGACTACTCTGTTTTTCTCTCTCCTCTCTCTGTCCCTCTCTCTGTCCCTCTCTCTGTCCCTCTCTCTGTCCCTCTCTTTTTTCCGCATCTCATCGGTCAGCCTCTTCTCTGTCCCTCTCTCTGTCCCTCTCTCTGTCCCTCTCTCTGTCCCTCTCTCTGTCCCTCTGTCTGTATGTCTGGCTCTTTGGACTGTTAAAGACATTAAACGGAAATACTCCACATTTTATAAGGAGACTCAGGAACTTCTCAGCTGCCCTCGCAAATCACTATTGCACACTTGTCATCGCCGTGATGTTCAAGTGGGTCACAGCATAGCAGAGGTTAGTGGTGGACTAGTTCTGAGCTATGATGTTTAAACCAGTATTAACCCTTCAGCCAGCCTTTGCACAGCAGAGAGAGGATCCTGGTGGCTTTCTGTCTCCAGTACCTCAGAGACTGGGCCTGTAGCGGGGTACTCTCTCCACTCTCTAGTCAGGGTGTCACTGAGGAGAAGCTGTCAATAGGATCAGGGACAGGGATGGATCAGGGACAGGGATGGATCAGGGACAGGGTCAGAGATGAGAAGGCTTGACCGCTGCGCCACTCGGGAGCCCCTTATGTATACTGTAATGTTAATTTCAAGTACATAACATTTGAGTATTGTCTTTTCAAGGACAATACTTGTAGCCTGGAAATGTGTTAAACAAGGGTTACTGTAGGTTATCTGGTTCCCTCTTGCTACCGTATATCCCCGTCTCTGACATACTGCTAATGCTGCTCTCTGTGAATTATTCAGCAAAGTTTGTGGAAGCTTAAACGCATGGATGACTTTTACTACCAGACCTTTATGTTCGGTGACTGCACCACTGAGTTGTCTAAGTCAGAAACCCTTCTAACCGAGAGTAGTGGTTCCCAAACTTTTTTTAGTCCCTGTGGTGGCAGTGGTTAGCGCATTGGGCCAGTAACCGAAAGGTTGCTGGATCGAATCCCCGAGCTGACTAGGTAAAAATCTGTCGTTCTGCCCCTGAACAAGACAGTTCACCCACTGTTCCCTGGCAGGCTGTAGGAAACTACTGGAATGATTTTCCATGGCCGCAGAGGGGTGTGGCCTTGCAGAATTCAGTTCAGTTTCAGATTTATTTGGATTCTAATCACCGCTTGGTATCTTTCCTAATGGTTTAGTGATCAGATGTATTCGATTTGTCCACACCGCCTCCTTCTAGCCTCCCTCACGCCACTGTGTGCCTGGAAGAAGCTTGCATCCTGGGCTGAACCTGCTGTCTCTTTTTTGTCCTGTTATATTGGGGTTAAGTGCTTGATTACCATAATCTGCTGCAACTGTGAGTGACACAACCTACATTTTCAATTGATTTAAATGTTCTGTGTTTGGATTTCATGCTGTTCATTTTCTAATCAAAGAGTGTAGATAGAATAAGTGAATTTAAATTGCAGTGAAATATGAGGAAGAAGCACTCATGGCTGAGATTTCAAGGACTAAAAATACAGATGAAAGCAAAGAGGGAGAATAACATATCTACACGCGGAGTAGAGAACAGGGCGAAATGTTTCATTTGGGGAACACTTTGAACTAAATGTTTTCCCCAAGGAAATCTGAGACTCAAATGTAGCCTACAAAATAAGTCAGAGCTTCTTGAGGAAAGCAGAAAAATCCACTGTCATATTCACCTTCCTTGATTCACACATTGTGATATATATACTGTAGTCCCTCCCATGTTATGGGGCTATGGTAGTCTGGTTACCAGTCTTTTGAGCGAACATTCCACTTCCTGCCACTCCTGTCATTTGCCAAAGAATTAGGATGAAATCCTCTGATCTCCTCGAGCTCATTAATGAAAGGCCAGTCTCTAGTAAATGAGGAGTGGTATGTAATAGCTGAACAGAGACAGCATCTAGGCTAGGGCTATGGTTGGTTAACCTCTATTTTAGTATGCAGACAACGTCGTCACCCTGCTCAACACTTTGAATGGATCGAGAGCGTAAAGGGGCACGGTTTTACTATCTACAACCAGAGATACACTCACCATGTCCCTCGAGATAATGTCTTTTGATGATCTTTCTTTGAAGTTCAGCACTTTTAGTCCATGAATGTGATTGGATAGTGTCTTATGCATAATTCATGCTTTGTAGTAGTGAAATCCATGTTTTATTTCTTCTGCAACGTAACTGTAAAAATGTTCTGCCACACAAAGGGCAGTAAAATCAAATAATTACGATTATCATTCATTTCCTTTCTATAAAGCAATTGTCTGTATTATATTCTGTTTAATAAATTCCTAAGCCTGCATATACTTCAATAATCACAGTTATGTATCTCTGGAGTAAAATACTAATTCCCTTCCATGACCTCAGTATTGCCAATAACCAAAGGTCCGATTTTAGGGGATTTCAATCTCTTAAACTTAAGCCCATCTTCAATTGACTGCTTGAAGCTGTTTTTCCTGACTGTGAATCGATCAGTCCAATTTTCCTCAGGTTACATGGTCATTGTCTTCAAAACGAAGCGGCCAGTCATTCTGACTTTGAAGTCGAACCTGTACAGAGCATAGCATTTAAAGCTTTATGCACCGTGTCTAATTGTGTGTTTTTTTGACAGACTTTGGTGTTGGGAAGAAAGGACAAAAATGTGGTCCTAAACCACTCATATTTCCTGAGGGAAATGAGTTCTCTGTAAGATAAGACAGGTAAGATCAGCGATGTAAGGTCTCCTGTAACTACATACACGGTCACTTCAACAGCCTGCTAGGGAGTAAATCAGAGAACCAGAGACTTGTTGAGTTCTGGTTGGAAAGGTTCAGCCTTCCTGTCTTTTATAGTCCGTTGACTGGTGGTTTATGCTGGTCCTGTCTTCTATCCACTCTTCTTACCAGACCCAGTCCTACCATTGTTGGTCTCTAAAGTTCAATCAAGCTCAAACGTAGACAATCAAAACCAGCTTCTCATAGTTGAACTCATTCTTAAATGAGTTCAACTATGAACTCATTTCTTCATTCTTCTTTCTTCATTCTCCTGGGGTTCACCAAAGAAGGGGTACCTAATTCAACCTTTAAAGTCAGCAGTCCATGCCCTCCCTGTGTATGTGGTGTGAAAAGTTTTGAGCCAGGGTGGTTTGTGCCGTCCCTAGTACCTCTATTAAGACAAAAAGGAGAAAAAATAAAACAGTCACCTCCAAAATCCCAATTAGCTCCCATGTTGCCTTTCAACTGGACCCACGGCTTCATGTCACCCTCAAGTTCAAGGGGATCAGATCCACCCCTGCAGCCCCTCTCTCTGAGTCTGAACCCTCTGCAGCTGTCACGGGGTACATTATCCCCCCGTCAGCCCCTCTGATCCCAATCATACCTCAGTCACAGTCACCCCTCCACTCCTCTTCTCCTCGTGGACCCGGTCCCGTATCAAAAACTTCACACGTCTTAGCCACCCTTCAAAGAGATTTGGTGTACTGCGCCCTCTGTTTCTCATGCAGGGGCTTTAGCCCCTTCACAGGCCAGCCAAACAATGTGGGAGAGCTGGTATGTCCCAGAGGAGGGGGGCGACGGGCTGACTGCGCCTCTCCTAAGCCCCCTGCTAAAGCATTATGTGTAGAATAGGAGCACTTGTACGTCACATCACACTGGGACGCAAACATGGATGCCTGTCTCACTGACTGATCGATAGGCAAGGCCCATGTACATGTAAAATGTTGTAAGAGAGGGGGGAGTTGAGCACTGTGTAGAATAGTGGAGGGAGGGAGGGAAGATGAAAGGGAGGGTCTCATTGTGATCCTTAAAGTGGTACAGTTAAAGTCAAGTGGTCCAGTTTGTACAGTAGATGGAGAGCTCCATTGTGAGTTGTATTGACCTCCCAGGGAGCTTTTCCTGTTTGCTTGGTAGCCACCCTACATTGTGTGGTTTACGGTACACAAACAGCATGTACCACATGAGGTGTTATGACGGCTTCTGTTTCAATGTTGGCATTCCTATAAACCTTTGCTCATATTTACTTTGAAATGAAAGGCTTTTTTGGTGATCACTTTATGATCTTTTATTTATTGTATTCATATTTATAGGCTATGTGTATGTCGTAGACATAATTCAATACTAAAGCACACCCACATTTCTTTTATTTGGACTCAACACAAGCCATGTTTTGTCGTGAATAAATGCCGGCAAATTGACAAGCTTTGTTTGGGAAAAAAACTACAGCTACAGGCCAGAAACCACAGAATGTTGGGAGAAAGGTAATTATTCTGAAATGTGGAAAATTACACAGTAATTATGACAATTGCTCGCTTGGTATTTGTTACATGATGTCATGACAGGGTTTGAGTTAATGTGAATAATGTAGGCCTAAATACTTTAATGCATTCGTTTTAATGGGATAAAGTTGAAAGGAAATGAAGCTTTAATCACATTGCACTTGGACCAATCCCTTGCAGTAAGACTATAACTTTGGGACACATTTGAATGTTCCCTGCTCCTTTAAATAGAGTGGTTTCCTATATCTAAAGTAAATAACTAGCCCACGCGCTAGCAATTGAATGGCACATAGTGGCAAATACAGCCACACAAATAAACATTGACTATAATGACTATAGCTGTTGAGGCATACAGTCCATTGAGTCTTCATTTGATCCAGCTTCTCTTTCCTGCTGTTATATTATTACAGTCCCAGACTACTTCAAACTACTGTGCAAATCTGCGCTATCCCGTAGTTTATGTCTATCATAAGTGTGACTGCAGTCTGAGGTAGTGTAAAAAAAACGAATTGACTGACGTCGGTTCAATTATTTGAATTCCATTTCGTACGTTTTTCTTCTGTGAGCTCAATGCACACATTGCACAGTTTCTCTAAAGACAAATCAGATCCAGCCTGAGCTGTGTGATGTAGTAGGGAGTTTTAGTTTCTAACAGGCCAATATTCTACATAGTTTAGTGCATAAAACATGGTAATTAACTACAATGACCATAATCCATTGCGCATCTACTTGTCCAGTCTAGTGTTTATTTTACGCCTGCTACTGAAAAGACAGAAGAATGTGTGATCGTGAAGGGATATAGAGAGGAGCTGTTGCTTCGCAATGTATCTCTACCTGAATATACATGATCTAAGTGATTGATAGTTGGTGTTCAGCAGTCATAAAAGTATGCCTTATTTACTTTGAAGAACTACAAGAACTTTGACGAACTATAGTGATTTTGTCAGACGGCATAAACAGCAGCTCTATAGAGACGAGATGATGACTTGGAATTAAATAATATAATCCTCAAATGAAACAATTGTAATAGACACGTCTGAAATATTTTATTAAAATAAAATAATGTGAATAAATGACTGGTTAATAAGTGATAATCAGTAATGGGCAGTCACTACCATCATGTGACTTATTAATCGTTTTATTCTGTGTTGCTACAACATTCAACCAAAATAATCAAAACCGAAATCGAAAAATCTGATTATTGTTTAGTACCAAACCAACCTCAAAATGGACTAATAGTCAGATCCCGTGTCATGTTAAGGCCAAGGCAAAGTACAATACATTTTCTATCTGCACAGGCAACATTCCACTGCTTTATTATTGTACAGTGGACGCCCTTTTATTCCTGACCATGGCATTTTCTGGCAGTAGCCAGCAGCCTGTTCCCCCCGTGAGTACCAGCTACATGGATAATCCTCTGGATTTTCGTATGCGCCAAACCTTCGAGATTGGGGATTAAAAAATTATACAGCTGACTTGGAGCACTTCAAAAGAAAACTGCTGGATTAGGGTTGTGCTGGTCGCATGTAGGATTTCAATTAGCCAGCCAGTGATTCTGATCCGATTTGACTCCGACTCCCAAGTCCCAGGGAAAGTCCCAAATGATACCCTATCCTCTACATAGTGCACTACTTTTGACCTGTGCACTGTGGGCCCTGGTCAAAAGTAGTGCACTATATAGGGAATAGGGTGCAATTTGAGATGTAACGACAGGTTTTGTGGGATAGACTACCAGAGGGCCAGGGGCATCGTTGGCTGCTGCCATATGGCAAATAACAAGAGCGGACAGTCCATGTTGATGAACCATTGTCTCGTTTTGTTTTGGCACTTTTGAATCAATGGGAGGCTTGGGCTTTGTCTCGACTGTGGTTGTCAGCCCTGCATTTAATCAGCTTTACTTTGTTTCTCTGAATCGTCCTGAAAGAATGGCATAATTGGATTTGTTAAGGGACAAAAGGTATGCATACTGTATAGATTTGTCAAGCTTTTTTTCAGTTGTGCAGGCAAGTTCCGACAAACCTCTCCTACTGTAGCATACTGTAGCATACTATGTTATATTTAAGCAATAAGGCCAGAGGGGGTGTGGTATATGGCCAATAAACCACAGCTAAGGGCTGTTCATAATCACAACACAATGCGGAGTGCCTGGACACAGTCCTTAGCCGTGGTATATTGGTCCTATATCACAAATCCCAGAGGTGCTTTATTGCTATTATAAACTGTTTACCAATGTAAATAGATCAGTAAAAATAACTGTTTTGTCATACCCGTGATATACCACGGCTGTCAGCCAATCAGCATTCAGGGCTCGAACCACCCAGTTTATAATAGCTAGTATAATATTTTATACCACTCTGCTGCCCAGGTACAAAGCTGTTGAAATGTGCACAACTGTTAAAGGCCCACAGCACAGAAAGAATAGCTTGCAGCAAGAACCTCAATATGATTATATATTTAAAAAAAGGAACTGTTGTTACATCAGTTACATTACCAGCTAAAAATATTGTAATCAGATTACTGGTACTTTTGAAAAACAAAATGATTACTTATTGGATTACTTTTAAATTCAGAAAGGGTGTTTTAAAAAAAGAAAGAGACATTATGACACCTTTTGTTTTTTCCAATGACATTKAATTCAGTGTTGAAAAAAAGGTGCAAGTGCATATTTGTTCCACCTGAGCGAGTCTGACCACAAGTCAGTGACCACTATGATGACACACAAAATGAATCATTTTTCTCTTCTTCTAATGCCTCTTAAGGGAATGTAATCCAAAAGTAACTGAAAGTAATCAGATTACGTTATTGAGTTTGGGTAATCCAAAAATTACGTTACTGATTACAATTTTGGACGGTAACTAGTAACTGTAACAGGTAACATTTCGAGAATAAACTACCCAACCCTGCTCACCACTCTCCCCTCCCTACCTCTCTTCCCCCCTGTCCAACCAATTCTCCCTCCCTCTTTTTCTGAATCTGGTCAGACCAGTTCTCAGAGTCACTAGACTGCTGGTGATTTGCATTTCTCTTCCTCTCAGAAGGGAGGAACCATTATTCACAGGTCATTGCTCAGCCCAGGAGATTGTGTTGCGGGCCACAGATTGCCTTACCCTGCTGGCATCCTCTCCAAGAGGGACTCCTGCTGCTCTCACCCACAAGAAGGCTCAGGCCCAAGCATTTTGGTTTGGGCTTTAGAGTAATATGAACATTAGGTCTGACTTTGGCACTGACCTGAAAGAAGATTGGGATGGGATGACTTTGCGTCATCCTCCCTCGAGACAACAAGGTATACTATGCAGCCATTTGTAGAGAGGCAAGGCAGATTTAATTCTGTTCTTAATTTATGTGCATCTGTACTGAAATGAAACATTGGTAAGACTGGATAATATTGTTGTTTCTAGTCTTCTTTATTAGCCCAGCACCTATGTTTTTAAGGATGTGCGTATGACCACAAACTTTTCTGTAGATTGGATAATATGTCACCAACTTTATAGAATTTGGTAAAGGATGATAAACATGCTAGTAGTAAGAACCGGTAGTTCTTTGATTCATTGAGAGTCACACGTGGAGAGGTTTGAAGCAGTGTTGTTGTGTGATGAATGGGGTTCGTTTTCCCCCTCCGATATCCAGTTGAAGCAGTGTTGTTGTGTGATGAATGGGGTTCGTTTTCCCTCCTCCGATATCCAGTTGAAGCAGTGTTGTTGTGTGATGAATGGGGTTTCGTTTTCCCCTCCTCCGATACCAGTTGAAGCAGTGTTGTTGTGTGATGAATGGGGTTCGTTTTCCCCCCCTCCGATACCAGTTGAAGCAGTGTTGTTGTGTGATGAATGGGTTTGTTTTCCCCCTCCAATATCCAGTTGAAGCAGTGTTGTTGTGTGATGAATGGGGTTCGTTTTCCCTCCTCCGATACCCAGTTGAAGCAGTGTTGTTGTGTGATGAATGGGGTTGTTTTTCCTCCTCCGATACCCAGTTGAAGCAGTGTTGTTGTGTGATGAATGGGGTTCGTTTTCCTCCTCCGATATCCAGTTGAAGCAGTGTTGTTGTGTGATGAATGGGGTTCGTTTTCCCCCTCCGATACCAGTTGAAGCAGTGTTGTTGTGTGATGAATGGGGTTCGTTTCCCCCTCCGATACCCAGTTGAAGCAGTGTTGTTGTGTGTGAATGGGGTTCGTTTTCCCCCCTGATACCCAGTTGAAGCAGTGTTGTTGTGTGATGAATGGGGTTCGTTTTCCCTCCCGATATCCAGTTGAAGCAGTGTTGTTGTGTGATGAATGGGGTTGTTTTCCTCCTCCAATCCCAGTTGAAGCAGTGTTGTTGTGTGATGATGGGGTTCGTTTTCCTCCTCATATCCAGTTGAGCAGTGTTGTTGTGTGATGAATGGGGTTCGTTTTCCTCTGATATCCAGTTGAAGCAGTGTTGTTGTGTGATGAATGGGGTTCGTTTCCCTCTCCGATATCAGTTGAAGCAGTGTTGTTGTGTGATGAATGGGGTTCGTTTCCCCCTCCGATACCCAGTTGAAGCAGTGTGTTGTGTGATGAATGGGGTTCGTTTCCCCCCTCCGATATCCAGTTGAAGCAGTGTTGTTGTGTGTGAATGGGGTTCGTTTTCCCCTCTCCATATCCAGTTGAAGCAGTGTTGTTGTGTGATGAATGGGGTTCGTTTCCCCCCTCCGATACCAGTTGAAGCAGTGTTGTTGTGTGATGAATGGGGTTCGTTTCCCCCCTCCGATACCCAGTTGAAGCAGTGTTGTTGTGTGATGAATGGGGTTCGTTTTCCCCTCCGATATCCAGTTGAAGCAGTGTTGTTGTTGATGAATGGGGTTGTTTCCTCCTCCATACCCAGTTGAAGCCAGTGTTTTGTGTGATGAATGGGGTTCGTTTTCCCCTCCAATACCAGTTGAAGCAGTGTTGTTGTGTGATGAATGGGGTTCGTTTTCCTCCGATATCCAGTTGAAGCAGTGTTGTTGTGTGATGAATGGGTTCGTTTCCCTCCTCCGATATACAGTTGAAGCAGTGTTGTTTGTGATGAATGGGGTTCGTTTTCGACGCCCTCCGATACCAGTTGAAGCAGTGTTGTTGTGTGATGAATGGGGTTCGTTTTCGCTCCTCCAATATCCAGTTGAAGCAGTGCTGTTGTACAGTATGATGGATAGGGTTTATGAATGGTAATCATTTTTCCCTCCTCCGATATCCACAAGCTCCATGTGGAGCTATTCATTACTCACCTGGGGCCATGTGGGGCACTGAAAGTGATCTTACGAGTAATAAATGCTGCTTTTCTTCATTACTACCCCATTGACCTCTCTCACAGCAGGCACACACACACAGACACTTCCTGGCTAATTAAACTTAAGCACACCCAGACACACACCCTTTGCGTTTGCATTTAAAGCCACAATCCTGAATCAGTGGTCGGTTGCCACGACCTGCTATTTTGTCAAACTGAAAGGGAGGGGTTTGGAAAATGGGACCATTTTCAAATTCATTAAAGGCTGGAGTGATGCTTTTCCATTTAACCTGTCACCTCAGAGTGAGATTCCCCATCTTGTGGAATTGATAGCAAGAGAGAGTGAAAAATATTACACAGACAAATAAGTAAGGAGAGACAAACAAAAGAATGAAACAGTCACGTGGTGTTAGAAAAAGAGAAAATATGGATTCTGTCTAGGTTCCTCCTCTTCTCCTTCAACAGTGATTACCTCTATGGCTGTGCCAACTGCCAAACAACAGTCTATCAGCCCTCCCTTCAGACCTGTTAAACAAAAGAGAAGATTCTAAATACAAACAAAAGACTACAGCTTCCATTTGCACAGCGCGCCAAAAGGCATGAAGGCTTTGACGACAGGTGTAGCTTATGGCAGACATCCTGGCAGAGGTTTAGAGAGGCTGGTACGATTGAAGTTGTTCCACTCCAAGCATTTCCTGACTGAAAGGTTGACATGCATTGGAAGGTTGCCTTTCTGAACCAACCATTAATTATTGTCTTATGAAAAAAAATATGAGAAACATTTTAACGTTTTTCTATGAACTCTGTCTGACCAAGGATTGATGCTTATCTCACGTTATTAATGCATGGATCAAAGAGGAAGCTGTCACTGTAAAGAAATTCCAAGTGCTTATTCCAACACAGATGAAGACATGGGGAGAAATATCATGTGAAATCTATTTTCTTCAATCATGGCACAGGTTGTGGGAAGTTTTTAGCTAGTGTTAAATTTGACCCTGATTTTGTAGGCGATTCCTTTGTAATTTGATTATCCCTTTGACGTCTGTAGATAAACTATTTTAGAGCAGTCACACTCTTTCTCGATCATCCTCCATTTCTGTCAGTCTTGTCCATTTGTTTCCTACAAAGTCAAGTGAGGCACCTGCTGACACATGGCTTAGCATGTAACATGTAATAGTAGACTCCTCACAGAGAGATAGAGGTACCTTAGCATGTTAAATACGAATCCTCACAGAGAGATTAAGGCAAATAAGATGTCCTTTAGCTTCTGTGTTGACACCTGCAGAGTTGAAATAAGACCGTTGTCCCCACTCCCAATGTCAATAGGATACCTGTCTGTTTGTGTCCTTTAGCTTTCTCCCCATTCATACAAAAGCTATTATTTTGCAATCCCCAGAGTAAAGGTTGAGGCAGAGGTTAGTCTGGTGAATATCAGAAACACTCATCTGATCTGCCTCATCAGCCCTGTGAMCAGTCAATAGTTTTTGTGGATGGTTTTAGCAGTTCAACAGTCCTCTTAAGGACTTAATGTGCTACTGAGAAAGTGGTTCCATCTGTGAAAATAATGGAATTAATAAATTATTGAACACTCCAAAACTGGTGAATCCTGGAATTGCGGAATTTTTCTAAATAAAAGGTCTAAAAATATTTGTATAAAGGATGCCCGTTTGACCTGTTTATACATGATGTATTAGTGCAGTATTTTATACAACAGGCCTGTCAAAGTTATCCTAGCATTGCAGATTATCATTCTTGGTCCATCCAAGAATAGTCTTCATGTATTTGTTTGTTTCATGTATTTGTCTCTCTACCTGTTACAGTAGCAGGAAAAGGAAACAGGAAATGGGTCAGGGTTCCTGCTGGTTGATATGTACACCTCTCTCTTTTGGTCTCTCCCTGAATACACTGTGGACCTTTTGCCATGATAACAATCTCTGGGAGGAAACTCAATGCAGTCCACCATGGCTACAGAGTGCCACAGCGCCTTGTCCAGGGGGTCAGAAGGTAGAGCATTACAAGGGGCCATGACTCTGCACAGCTTCTGGACATATGTTGTGTTTTGTGTTAGTGGTTGTGGTTTTCCTGGCATCACATTGAAGGTACAAATTGCAAGTATTATGTGTGTACATGAGAGCCGTAATGAACAAGTGTACTTGAAAGAAGTTGAGAGACATTGATTCAGGTGTTGAATATAACAAATTATAATAAAACAATCCCCCTACCCGTGACCAACCCCTCGTGATTTCCCTTTGCACTTTGCAGTGGGGCGTTGCCAATGTTCATGTTATCCTATTTACAGTTACTGTAACACAGCCATCAACGTGTTTTAGATGCATTATTATGGCCAAACCGGATGGGATGTTATGGTCTGGACCTTGAAGCACTTTTCCTTAACAGATGACCATACAGGGTTCACTCCAGTCATCCACAGGTTAGTGTGCTGCTTAAGGGGAGAGTGTGGTTGTAGAGATTAGGTCAAGAGTGAAGTTCAGGCTCGATTTCCACAGTTCAGCAAATTCAGCACATTTTTTAAATTCTCTTTTTTTCCTGACAGCTTTGACAACCTATGTTAGAGTTTTGTCTTGTAGTATTAAATATCCACTCCAGTTCCCTAGCACCTCATTTATCACCTGATTTACTTAACAAAAGGCACATCTCAATTAGGCGGTTCAGGTATCCTCATGACATGGCACAAGCGGGGGGGGGGCTTTCCTCTTTTGTCCTCTATTGCTCCRATATTGTTCCCGCAAGCAAGGGGGGAGGCAGATGACATCAGAGTGAACCATCAGACAACTCTTTGAATTGCCTAAAACCCTTTAATTTTGCAATTGTGTCTTACAAAACCCTATTCTGCTCTATTAGTGTACTTTACTGTATCTATACTTGTGGAATATCGTTTTTCAACAGGAAAAAAATAAAAAAAMATCTGTACTTTGTCTAGGCCTATATCAGGTGACTCAACACACTTGTTCTCGTCACGATGGCTCTGTTGCAGCGTGTTGTACTCTTCATTATTGCTTATTCTATTCAAATCACATCAATAATTGCACACTTACATTGGGTATTAAGATTGTTTCATCATTATCTGATGGTTTACTTAATTTCATATGCAAAGCTAGAGCACAATCACAACATTGTCCTATCGATTCTATCACAGAACAATCCCCACACCAAACAATTATATTGTTTTCATAAATCAGGTACCCTGCTAATAGCTCAGACTATAGTGACTGAAAATATTTGCTCAGGGTCATTAGTTAACAAAAGAAGCTGACTTAACATGGTAAGATAAGATAATTGTGTTTATCTCTTCAACAGCAGTGTGCAGCAAAGAAGAGAAAGCATACACACAGTACTTACTGTATGAGCCAGAGCCCAGAAAATGAAAGATGTTTTGTTTTGGTGCACTGAAAATCCAACAGTGTGTCAGTGTAGCCACACCCTGAGATAAAGATTATTTGCTCAGTCTTTTAGATTTCTTTGGCCCGTGTTACAATACCTTTAGCTACCTGCCTCAAGGTTCATAAACAACACAAATCCCYATCATCACTAAACATGGTAGAGCAGCTTTGTTTGATAATTAAGGTGTGGAAATTCAGAGTAAAAGGTTGTGGTGTGGCTGTGGTCTGAGATATTGCTGGTTGGTTAAATGCATTAAAGTGCTTTATCACTCCCCAACCACCCTGGTAGCCCAGGGTGACAGAACTCTAATGGCCTTGTACACCTGTCCTTAAAGGCACAGTGCAGTCAAAAACGTGTGTTTTATATTTATTTCCACACTGTGAGGTTGGAATAATACTGTGAAATTGTGAAAATTATGATAATCCCCTTTTAGTGTAAGAGCTGTTTGAAAAGACCAGCCTGTTATGGTGGGATGGAGTTTTGACCTGTCTGGRGACATCACCAGGCGGTAAATTAGTTAATAGACCAATAAGAAAGAAAGTTCCAAACCTCTCTGCCAATAACAGCTAGTTTTAAGTTCTCTCTCCCCACTCAGACCACTCTGACAGTCCTAGCAAAATTCTTGCTTGAGAAATTGCTCTTTGCTAAGAAGCAATTTTTGTTTCTTTTTGACCATTTTAATTGAAAACAATCACATTAAGGTACTTAATTGTTACCCAGAAATGATTTGATATTAGGATAAAAATGGCTGCATTGGACCTTTTAAAGACATCACCGGCTGATTTAAGAGGCAACGGTCCGTACAAAAGATGGCTTACAGGAGACTTCAAAGTTTAAAGTCTCAAGGCGATGCTGCTATTTGTGAGCAATATTTGATTTGGTTCGATGGAGCACTGTGAGTACATTCACACTAATCAGTTTGAGTCAGCTGACTTTGAGAGCTAATCCTAAAATGACTTAGTGAGTCTCAGAGGTAAATCCTCTAATGCCAATAAGTATCAGTTTGACTGGGGGTGTCAGATATTACCAGATGAAAATGAACTAAGTGTGAACTTTGGAGGAATTTGTTGTTGTTTCTTGCTTGCATTGATCTTAGGAGTGAGACATCTTACTCAAATGCAATTCCATAATCAGTTTGCTTTGCACCCTTCTCTGTGTCTTGTTGTGCCACACAAATTGCTTGAGTCAAGTGTATGTGACAAATGTGTAAATGGCTCAAATTTTTCTTTAAAGAATACAACAACCAACCACAGGGCTATCCCTTGTCCCGTGGCCAGGCACTCTTCTGTGTCCCTGTCAGCTCGCTCTGACAGAATGGGCCAAGGTCTTTCTCAGGGTGAGGAGAACACAATTACACTATAGCCAACCACTACATTTCTCCCAGGGTTGATGGACGAGCCTTGTCTCCCAGCTCTCAGGCTGTGTCCCGTGCTCTAGGCTCTGGAATGAGATTTTCCCAAGGGACAGAGGCCCCATCTACCCTGGCTACCTCGGACCTGTTTGGGAGACTAGGAAAAGGACACTGAATGGAAGTCAGGCTATTCTACCATTCTCTGGAAGGTCAGGGCCATTTCACCATTCTGTGGTGAAAACAAGAGTTTTGGAACTCTCCTCCAATGTGACTGTGGTTATTCAGACTTTCAGAGAAGTCAACATCTACCCAGAATCCCTAAGTGGGTCAACAACATGGGCCTTGGTGGTGAGACTAGACTAGACCACCGCCTCCTTCTGCTGAGGAATTGCTGAACCRAATGAATGTCACAATATTGTGTCTGGGTAAGGCTGGTTTGTCTGTATTGGGCATGTTGTGGGTTACTGGGTATTTCTTCAGAGAGAATTGGTCAGACCGTTAAGCAATCTTGTCTGGGAAAGTCAAGGGAGGTCCTCACGTAATAATAAAACAACATGTCTTAACCTTGCTCACACAGACACAAGGACACAGGCATTCCATTAAAGGCATACGAGTACAATATTAATGTAATCATTTCATCCTTCCCCCTCTAATGTTGCCAGGGAATCCTATGTTTTGTCACTGTTAAGTCTGAAACTGTAGGCTAAGCGTAATTCCCTTTGTTGCGATAGTGATGGTGACACATCAATCCAATGGCAGTCACCCAACATCACTATCCCTCAGGCTTTGAAGACAGACAGCCACAGTGATTCTATAAGTGATCCMGAATAACTTTGGATTAAATCATATTTCCCTCTCATGTCTTGTGGTGACAAGTGTATAAGGATTTAGTTTAGAAACAAATAYCAAACCAATAATATTTCAGTGAAGACTGTTTCTTTATTTGTGGTAAAAGCAGAGTTTACAGAAAATACCTATTATAATTTACTGCATAMGTTTTTCATTTATAGAGCCCTGGAGAAGTTGATACATTGGTAAAAAAAAAGATGTATTCCTATAAAGAATAAATTCAACTAATCAATAAGTAAATAATAATAATATAATAAAGTTGTACTTTTTATTTTCTTAATTTTTATATCATAAACAGCAAACAACAAGACACACTTATAAAACAAACAAAAATACCACACCTTTCCAGTTTCCACCCAAGGAACATGTAAATGATTGAAAGAAAATTTACTCTAATATCCATTACGTAGTTAGAAACATAACACTTTACAGGTACTACATGTTGGAGTTTTGAGTCATTCCTCACCGACATGCAGCCACTCTCCTCCTCGACTCTGCTGTTCTGTTGTCCAGGAGGCTGGGCTGCTACCCTCCTGGTCTTCTGAGGAGCCTGGTCTTTCTCCTCATGAATTACGAAGGTTRGAGTGCCTAATTGGTACACACAGCCTTTCATCTACCCCTTCAGCTATGACTAAACAATACAGTAGTACTCTCCACTCTCTTCCACTGACAGGTTAGAGAGGACCAGATAGATGTATGGTTGAAGTGCATTTATTCGGACATTCAATCCTCAAGTATTGGTCGATCTTCAAACATAGTAGATTTGTCCAATATGACATTGTACCCTTGAACAGTCTTTTTTTGATCTACGCAACCAGGATAGAGTATGATTAGAGTTAGAGCTGAGAGCCGTTCGAGAATCATTTTGTGAGCAGGTAAGACTTTGGGCAGACCACCAGCATATACATTTGGATGTAATTATTCAATTGATTTGGATGCTTCACACAGAAGTAACTGTTTATTACTATCCCAACTGTTTGTTTATGCCTKACTCTGTTACTCGTTTCTCACTGCATAAAGACTGAGCTGGACCAGAATCAAGACAGCATGAGGGCTGATGATGCATGAGAGTCTGGTCCCTGGCAGACTGACTGGTGTCATTGATCTAATGAGAAGATGTTTGACTGGAGGATAATAGATGCAATCTGTGTCCCAAATGGGAACACGGCCTGACCGGGGTCAAAAGTAGTGCACCACATAGGGTGCCATTTTGGATGCAGCCCTAATGATGAACACTGCTCTGTTGTTTCTGGTCTGGTGGCTGATTGGAGGATGTCCAGGGTTTCAGGGCTTTCCTTTGTCTTTTCCAAAAGGGCTGGTGACTCCCATGGTCACTGTACCATGTAGTTAGGATAGGCAGTCAGGATGCTTTGATCAGAAATCCAAATCCAAAAAGCATATTTTTAAAAATATGCTTTTTRCCCCTTTGAAATGAAACAAAGTAAATTGTGCAAAGTGGAACATGCTATCACATAGGCTAAAAAAAGGTAATGTAACTAAGAAAGGGGTTAAATGTGTGCTCTCTTTCCTCTGCAGGTGTCCTCGTGTGATTGTCCAATCAGAGACCTGCATGTGTGAAGCCGCGGCCAGCAATGGAACCCTGGCCTGCAGTGGCCTGGGTCCTACTGCTGACGGTCATCGCTGATTGGCTGAAAACTGCCCAATCAAAGGACTTTACAGAACAGGACATCATCTACCTCCATCCCTCAAGTAAGAATCAGACTTTATTATTTCATGACCAAAAGCATTTAATAGAGGGATGGTGTCCCAATTTCCAAGATGAGAGTGATATGCTTCTAGACATCCAATACTAATAGCATGAAAGCGCTGTAAATTACTTGTAACCTATTTCACTATGTCCAAAATGCAGCTGACTTGCATGGAATTGGCGTTTGTGTTGGACTAAATGTATTAAATTATTCAGACAAGCTATGAAAATGCCCAGGGTTTGGTCTGCGATATGGATGCCTTGTAGATCAGTCAGCACCTGTTATTGCACTCAGAGATCCKACTTCTGCTAACATCATCAATGATGTGACCGGGCTGCTATTATCCCAGTGACTGGGTGTGATAAAATTGAGACGGTCAATCAGTCACCGCTATTGGCCTTAACTGTTAATCAACTGGCCAAGCCACGTCCATGTATTCATGTAGCCCAGCCCTTTCTCTCTGAGAACGTGTAAGCCTTATAAACTAGGGCTAGGGGGAGACCTTCAGCCCCTCAGTCTCCTGTAAAAGCTGTCATTAGACTGAGTCTGTTATTACAGGCCATCTCTAATGGAGGAGAGGCCCCTCTGTCTCTCTGTCTCTCGCTCGCTCTCTCTTTCTCTATGTCTCTCTCCCMTTCTCTTTCTCACACACACATTCACACTTTTACTGTCTTGTGATGAAACTATTTTGTTAGATGAGTCCCCTTTGCTTATTACACCCCTTATAACTGCTGCTTATCCCAAACCTTAATAGACTGCTCTATTCCAATTTTGACTGACCCTTAAGAGTTATGAAAAAGTCAGTCAGAGGCTATGCTACTCAGGAATAGCTGTTAGGGGTGTATATCCAGTGAGGTTGTGATCCCAAGCCAAACCAGACAGATCTACAGCTGGCACAGCAACTGCCTGCTCCCTCCCCTCTCCACCACCAGTCCAGGCTCTTTGATCTGAGGTATGGGGTCATGTGACTCCATGCATAGCTACCCGGCACAGTCAGACGCCCCACAGTCACCCATGTTGTCACTGCCTTCTGCCCTCTGCCTTCTTTTGTCTCATCCACACATTAGCGCAGCAATATTTCCACTCAGCCCCCCCCAATAGAGACACTACACCGTAACTGTAAGACCAACGGCAAATGGCATAGATATCTTATCTTATATCTCAGATTGAAACAATGAAACACATTATCAATAAATCAAAGGAATGCTTATACAGAGGGACTGTTATCTTAATTAGAATTCTAGTGGTCTGAACCAAGTCGTCACAGTGATGACCAACTAGACTCAGCTGAGGGTAACTGATTGATTGTTGTCCTTTGGCTGTCCCTGTGACTCGGGACAGAATGTTCCGGGCATGGGCAGAATGTGGACACTCACTAATTGGTCCTCAGTGTCAATTAGATCATGTTCCCGAGCCACAGGAATGGTTGCTTTCCATAACATAGTACTCTCAACTTGTTCTCTCTCTCCTCTTCTCTCTCTCCCACCTTTCCTCACTGTCTTAACTCAATGTGTACCCGTGCCAGTATAGGGCCAATGGTAAATAACTACAAGTCATGTAAGTCACATTACAGCTGGTAAATTGCTGCTCCGCACCTCAAGTCCTCTTAAAGGACTTTTTCCTAGTTTGTTAGCTCAGTAGATAAGCTAAGTTGCCTCGACATGGCCTCTGTACAACAGTCTTTTCCCATTTTTTCAGACCCCCTACAGTCCACTTACCCCAGTCAGTGTGCAACAAACAGACTAGGGCACTATAGGCTTCTGTAAAGGGGCATATGCTAGGTATAAGCTCCCAGATTAGGGTCTGAAACAACCCCAACTCTCCCCAGGAAGCGGACCTGTTAGAGGTCAGCCCTCCCACGTCTCAGAAACAGGTCCCCGTGTAGCCAGAGAGCAAATCTCTTAAGATCTGTGACTCTTTCATCACAGAGAGGCAGAACTCCCGGGATCAGGTTAACACTGTGCCGGCTTTCCTGGGATACTGCGGGAGATATCCGTGTCAGCTCGAGGCCACCCCTCTAGTCCCAGTGGGGATTTGGTAGATTGTGTGTGTGTGCGCGTGTGCGCGCATGTGTCCGTGTCTATGTACATATGTGAGCACGTGACAGGGTGTTTGCGTAGTTGTGTGTATGTCTTTGTGTGTGGGTGTGGGAGGGCTGCTAGGGAGCGGTAACTAACCAGACATCCTGGGAGATGGAGGGAGGGGTCATGGTCTAGCTAGCAGTGGCGAGGCAAGGCGGGATCAGGGTCTGCGTCCCAAATCGCACCCTATTCCCGATATACTGCACAACTTTTGACCAGAGTCCTATGGGCTACATAGTGCACTGTATAGGGAATAGGGTGCCATTTGAGATGTAGCCATGGTGATTGGCAACAAGCTTTGTGTTCTGAATGAAGTTTGCCTGACCTGCAGACCTGCAGCTATCATTGGGGAACGGTGTGGACGGAGTGGCCAATCAGATTAATGTAATGGTGTGAAACTGGAAAGACTAACAAATTCTTCGTCCCTTTGATCACAACAGATGGCCCACCATGGACATTTTCCATCCTCTGGGGACAATGCATTGAGAAGGGAGGCAGCAACTGTGCTGCCTGGTATTAGTCTTAGTGTTTCACTGAATTAACAGAGTGCATGGGGTAAACTGCACTTGGCAATATAAGTCTTTATCAGAACAAGTGTGTGTGTGAGAGAGATGTAGATTACTACTAGTCATAAACTATGTACAGTATACTGTATGTTGGTGCAAGGACTGAGTTCCCCTCCCTAAAGTCCATGTTGTAAGAGTGATTTTTGTTTTACTAATCCAAAATAACGCGTTCCATGCATTCCAAACTTATTTATCAAAAAGTTCAATCTTTTATTGGACAGATTTCATAAACTAATACTATTATTAACCCAGCTTTTAGTATAAGCGTGCTAATCTTATTCAATGTTTCAGGACTTCTGTTCACTTAGGCTAAGTGTATGTTGGCTATGGCTGTGTGACTGGCTATGCATGTCCCAGTGCCCTGGGCATGACTCTTAATCAGTGTGTGGAATAAGTGTGTGTGTATGTTTCTACAGCCACTCCGTTCCCAGGCGGGTTCAAGTGCTTCACATGTGAGGAGGCACCTGACAACTACGAGTGTAATCGCTGGGCGCCAGACCTGTACTGCCCACAAGGTGAGTCAAACCACTAGGGCAAACCAATTTTCTTTTCAGCACCGTTGATACCAACAGTATGATTTCAAGCCCTACTCATTAAGTAATAATAATATGTTAATTATTTACTCCTTCTGCTTTCAGATAGGACCTACTCTTACTTTGTATTTAGATTAGGCATTCTTTCCTTCTCTGATTGCTGCCACAAAGTTGTAAATTACCGCTCTGTTCCTTCAATGGAGGCCTCGGTGTATTATTAAGTATATGTCACCCTGCTGTTGACATGTTTAGCTCATAAATAGCTAGTGAGTTAGCTTGGCTCGACCTCTATCGGACAGATTTACAGCTTGCTCTTAAAGACTAATAAGTTACTCTTGGTCGAGCCCAAAAAATACACGTTCTTTGTATAAATAATAGCCTCATAGATCGTTGGATAGAGACATGCACTACTTGACCAAAACTCCCTGGAATGCTCTCTGTGACGTGGTATGATTGGCTTTCCTCCAGGTTTTATGGGTTTGATACTAAAAGTGACATACAGTCATGTATAGCTTTGGAGTATATCAGATACCGTATGGCAGAGGCTTCAATGCAGGAAAGGGTCAGATGTAGGTAGCCTATAGTGTTTTTCCCCACGACCTATGAGCAGAAAAGTACAGCTTTTCTCTCAATTCTAACTTAACTCAATATCCGTCCATGCTAACCAAAATGTGGCAGCTACAGCAAGAGGTCAATATGTCTTATTTACTATCTTTTTTCTCAACAGAGACCAGATATTGTTACACGCTTCACAAGATGGACGTGGAGGGGGACAGTGTTTCCGTGACAAAGCGTTGTGTGGCTCTGGAGGACTGCCTCTCTACTGGATGCTCTGAAGAAGACCATGAAGGAAACAAGGTGAGGAGTGGGAACAAGGGGAATAGTGTTGAGCCTAGTGTTGGGAGGTTAGAATGGCATGACGTGGGGTGAGGGTTTCTCTGGCGTAATTATTCTAGTTGACTTTGGGCATAGCATTTTTCTGACTTGGAATTTTTCAGTCATGACGTAGACCGAGGTAGATGGTGTTGTAGCCAAACTGCTGCCAACAGGGTAAAGTTTATGGTTGGATCTCAGGCTATGGTGGTGGTCAACTCTGGACTGGGGTCAGAGCCAGGGTCAGGCAACGTGAACAGGGCACTTTATATTACGGCCCTGTCCCAGTCACCACCACTTAACTGTGCTTTTGAGTTAATCCGGAGATCCTCCAAAGTGCTCGCTCCAGATAAGATAAAGAGAAGGGTTGAAACTGCTCTCTCTCAGTAGGCTGTCATTCTAATCCCCGGTGAAAGCTGTGTGTCTTCACTACCTCGGAAGTCTGCATTATTCCCCATTGAGAGACACAGAGAGAGAGACATACAGAGATAGAGAGAGAGAGAGATAGAGAGAGAGAGAACAGAGAAGACGCAAGCGAGTGTTGTATCTAATGTTTCAACTTTTCTCCTTTAGGTCTGTACAGCGTGCTGTGAGGGCAATATCTGTAACCTTCCTCTCCCCTGGAATGAGACGGAGGCCGTGTTCGCCACCACCTCACCTCTCAGCGGCACCACAGGAATCCCACAGAGCTACAGACTAATATCCTGCCTCCTTTTCCTCACCCTCCTCATCTCCAGCTATGTTTGAGAAGTGGAGAGAGATACTGACATATACAATTTTCTTTACCAGTTGAAGGCCTGATCCAACTGTTAATGTATTCCGATCCAACTGTTAATGGATTCAATCTACACCCTATGGAAATAGTACTCACTGCAGTTTTTGACATTTTATTTTCCTTTTAATTAAAAAGGAATCCAGTTTTGATTCCCTTTCATCATTATGGTTGGTTTCAATAAAATGTGCACTTAGAACTGGACACTGATACTGCTTCTAAAACACAGGCAATATGGCTGTCAATCTTGAAGGATAAAACATAATAAACATCCCAGTATGAAATGACATAATTCTCCCCCTACTAGTCTTCTGCACAGGGACAGAAGGAGGGGAAACTGTAAACCTTGAAATGTGTTGTGGCATGTTTGGATTCGTCAGTAGGCTATATACTGTAAGAGTTTCAACATTTTCCAGCGATGAGGAAGAATTGAAGAACAGCTTCAGCTTCTATGAGGATTTGTCTGGTGTAATGTTTTTATGTTTTTACATTTTCACATTTGTGAGTCAGTACCCCATGTTGTATGTTTGACACATATGTACATATACATAGTATTTATTTTTTTATGGAACATTGTTGTTAGAAGGTGAATATGTCTGTGTGAAACGTTACGCCGGTAGGTTTATATAATAGCATGTAAGTGTAGACTACATATTTTATTTTCCAGCAGGAACAGGTGACATAGGCGCTGCTCATCCTTTTACGTCTAGTATGCAGAAAGTATTTTTACCGACATGGAAAGAGAGCCGGGCGCTTATCAAACAAACACTTAACCCTTTGGTGTTTCTGTTGTGGGAAGACTATTTCCTCAAAACCTAAAAAAGAATCAAAGTTAATTACAGGTCTATTTTAGCTTCAAAATTTACCAATGATGAAAAATAAATCTGACTTGCCACATGATACAGCTACCCACATACCTCAGTGCAGCACTTTGTTTGGCCTAGGCTTTGGAAGCTGTACTGTAACTGTAGGACAAATAGCATGTTTTTATGTCTCGTCATTTCAGTTTTAGTGAGAGGCAACAATAAATGATTTGCTTTGTGCGCACACAATTAATTACTGACACTACGTGCTCTTCAGGAGACTTTTTCTCACAAGTGTTTTAATGTTTTTGTACGTTCTTGTGACATGTCCCTCTGATGTTTGTACTGTGCTCTGTTCTGTGACATGTTTCTCATCCATCACTCTCTGTTGGCGGTGTGGTCGCCTGGCCAGGCGAGAAAAATGRAGAGTTAGCAAATACAGTGTTATTGTTCTCCAGGATTTCTGATTTATTTAGGCTGACCGCCCGAGACATAAAGGAGACTAGTCACTTCCCCCTCCAGACCTGGGTTCATTTACTATTTTAAATCATCGTTTGGCTTAATGGACCAATAGAATAGTCCCAAAATGGCAAACCATGCTCACATAGTACTTCAGGCAGACTAAAGCAAACGATCAAAGTATTTGAAAGATTTCAAATAGTATCTGAACCCAGGTCTGCCCTCCTCCCTCCCTACCACACTGTCTGTTCAGTAGGACTCCAGCCAAACAGCAAAAGGAAAACAGTGAAGCATGATTTACAGAAAGCAAACATTTTTACCTACTGTAGTTTGCTCTGTTAACATTTTATAAATTACATTTAATTTTTTATGGGGTAACATAAGGGCTAAAACATGTTGTGTCCCTTTAAACCAATCAGGCAATACTAGATTTTCCCTTTTAAATATTTTGCCGGGACTTTTGTACTGTGACCTGAATGCCAACATATCATGCCAGATGTTGCCTTAACTCATTCTAAATAAATGCTGTACAATTCATGGAAGAAGTGCTTGTGCATGATCTTATCTAGTCATGTTGTGCCAATTGACGTTATGTAAATATCATCTCCGTTTGTATATGCAATGTCTTTGTACATAATTGTATATATAGATGTGAAGGACTTTGTAACTTCATATTAAAGATGAAGACATGACCACTTAGCCAATGGTGTATGAGATAAATGTTATTTGAGTGACTCAAAAATACTACTGTGATGCTGGATACCATATTCAACCAATGGTCTGACCAAACTAGGCCTGAATACCCATTTTTGTTTATACTATCAGACAAGAGAATCAGCACGTTATTTCACTGAAGTTAAACAGTTAAATGCTTCGCTCTCACCATAGTAGGAATCAGTGGGTGATTCCTTTGTCAGGATCATTTGATAGATGTTACATTTTTTATAATGCTGCTGCATGCCATTACTATTTAGGTCCCACAAAAACATTTCACCGTTATTCCCCTGTTTTCCAGTCGTACTTTTTCCACAGATTGCAGAGTTTCCAGAAACTGCAGCCCAAACCCTAGCGTGACGCCTATAAATCTGCTGTGTTTTTCTACCCGTCGACCTTTCAGCAGCGGTGACGTCTGAGGATGACTCATCTGAACTGAGCAGACCTGTGTCATCTGTAGAATCAGCAGCGGTTCCTGATAGGCCATCCTTGGAGAGTTGTTGTAGGGGCCCATGATGCCCCGTTCTAATACTTAAGGGTGGAAAAGCAAACAAACGACCCTTCAGTCTGGACAGCGCTTATGCCCCCTGCTTGAGGAATGGCCATTATGTTGATCCACTTGAGAAAACAGTCTAAACAAGTTCCCAAATACAATACAACAGTAAAGTCTGTTTGGACTGGGTGATGTCCTTCATGGTAATTTATGGTCTTGTTCCAGTGGCCTCAGACCGCTCCCATAGTGGGACGTAAATTGGGAACATGACCCCAGTTGGATAGAACTCTAGGAGGGTCAGAGGTTAATATCCTGGGCCGTTTGTCCGCTCTGTGTCACAGATGGACTCTGCAGTGAAAATGAAGTCGACTTTGTTGTAGTTGTAAAGGTTTTCGGTTTCACTCAGAAGTGGCGTCTGTGGTAGCTGGGTTCATAGGAAAAATCTTGAAACAACCTAATCCATGGCAGTCAGTGGGAGAAAAATGTATTGTTCTTTTTTGTCTTTTTGGCTTCTCCTCTCAGGGCAGCCAAAACAGCAATAGCATTCTCAGGCTTTAGACCCTACAGTGTAATTTCCAATCCTTTTCATCCAAAGGGATTAGCCTCTCTCTTTTACCTCAGGATCTGTGGGGTGGTAATTTAAAGGTGACCTGTGAGAGAGTGTGTGGGAAAGGCGTTTCTCTATTTGGCTTTTTGTTTCAGTACTCAGATATACGTGTCCTTCACAGAGAGGTTGAACTCTTAGATTGAAGATGCCTGTTGTGCAACAACAGCAAAAACCTAGAATATGTCAATCCTCAAAACATAGCTCAAACCGAAAAAGTAACCTGTCATCACCAGCAAAGCTAACTTTGCAGATGAGCCGTAACATGTTTTTAGTGATTGCGATTGAGTGCAGTTTCAGGCCTGGTTGTTGAATGCCTGGCTGGCGAAGGCAGGGTTTGAAGAATGACCCTCATTGTATGAGGGCATGGCTGCATATCCTGTTCAGCTTCGACCGGCTGAGATTGTAATTACCCTTACAGAGGACTCTCAAGGAAGAGGTACAGTATCTGCAAACACATCAAGTCCTCTCACTGCAGGGAACACAACCCAGCATAGGCTCTCTGTGGATTCCTGTACATTGAAACAAGTGGTTGCCATTGGTAATGGTCACTGATAAAGTAGCCTACACATGGCATAACCTGGTAAGAGGGTGATAGTGGAGCTAGGCACAGTGCTTGTGATTCTGAAAATGGACAGAGTTTAAGGATACTACCTTGTATGAATGTTCATTTGATACAATTGCTATGCGTGTGTGAGCGTGCGTTTGTGAGTGTGTGCTAGATTTTCTGCAGACATAGTTTTATATAGAAAAAAAGTGTGATCTGTGTGTGGTCTACTCATGAAGCATCAGAGGACCGCATTGCATTACAAGAAACATTTATTAAAGCAAACACCACCAGCAGTGATTGACATGCTCCTAGGTCACCACGGGGTTTCCTCCAACTCCTTCTCATATTTATATAATTGATGTCATTACCAGCTCAATCTGACATCTTATTTATTTTCTCCCCAATTTCGATCTTGTGTCATCGCTGCAACTCCTCAACGGGCTCGGGAGAGGCGAAGATGGAGTCATGCGTCCTCTGAAACATGACGCCTAACCGTGCTCCTTAACACCCGCCAGCTTAACCCGGAAGCCAGCCGCACCAATGTGTTGGAGGAAACACTGTTCAACTGACGATGGGGTCAGCCTGCAGGCACCCGGCCCGCCACAAGGAGTCGCTAGGGCGTGATTAGCCAAGAAACCCCCCCCCCCCCCCGGCCAAACCCTCCTCTAACCCGGACGACGCTGAGCCAATTGTGCGCCGCCCTATAGGACTCCTGGCCACGGGCGGGTTTGGCACAGCCCGGCAATGAACCCTGGTCTGTAGTAACGCCCCTAGCACTGTTACAGATCAGACAACTGATAAAAGGAACATATAAAAAMATAAATGAAAACATTGAATTGTTTCATAAGTCTGGCTAATCAAATGTTTAAATCAAAGAATGAATGTGGTGCATGTTAGAATTATGAGTGAACAGCCCAGGCCCTAAAGATATAACACCCTGATTTGTCCCTGTGAATACTACTTACCATATAGGAAGCATTAGTGTAGTGTAGGCTACCAGTATAAGATGTCAAAAGATTGACCGTTTTGAAGAACTTCTATAAACGAAGACATGACCGTGGGAACAGGGTAAAAGAGGACAGCAATAGATGTTGCTGGGCGTAACCGCGGAAACAATCAGTGGATATTGATGTAAGTGTGAGCTCTTCTCCAGAGGAAGACACTGACAATAAGGAAGCATGTTGTGCAAAACCCCAATATATTTATGGAAGTTGTTTCTGGTTTGGAGGTGATCCAGGAGGTGTAACTGTTTTAGATGCGTTATGGGGATTCTGAGTCATGACAAGTTGTTGAAGAGCTAGCCTGAAAGACGGATGGTGTTCCCCGGCCCCTTTACAGTAAAGGGAAAGGACAGAGCTAACTTTCAACACCTGATTCTCAGAAAAGAAAAAGAGAAGACTGGTTGGTATGGAAGGGAATCACAAAAATAGATTTACTTTTCATGCCTTTCCTCCCATTTGGCAACACACACCTTTGCTCTACTGATCCAACTATGTCCCATGGAGCAAAGCACTCTAGTCTATACCCACGACTCCCGCACCGCAGCTTTCCCAGAAGCACCCTTTCTGTATGTTGTGTAAGTTGTGTTTGCTTTTGTCTGCCCAAGACAAAGTCATGTTCATTACAAATCCCTGTGCTAATCTGTGTCTCCATTTCATGAAAATCCTGGCGTGTAGGACTAACATGATTACGTGGTTGTGGTGATGTGAATGAAAAGACAGAGCACCAGTCCTGGCCTTGGTCAGCTCTGGGACTGCTCTGGCTACAATGTGGCTGATTGAGGGTAGTAGCAGGTTGCTATCACTGGCTACACTTTGTCTGACTGGGACCACTAGTAGGTCTCTGTCTGGAATTTGGTCTGGGGTTAGGGTTAGGGTTGAGGCTAGGGTTAGGATAGAGTTACGATGTGGCCATGAAGCTAGGGTTAGGTAGCCTGACGACTCACACTAAATTCTTCCGCTGCTCTATCGTTCGTTACATACTTTAGTCTGAAACTGCCATCATTGAAGTCGTTTGTGGTGACGAGGGACACGGGGGGGGGTGTTGCACAAAACATTAGTCGATTGGATCGTCTCTAACAAATCAGAGTATCAAAGCCAGTGACACATTTTCAAACTGTAGCTTTACCCACGTGTGTTCTGGCTCTGGCCCAACCCATCGGTTTCTGGACCAATCAGGCGGCCCGAATGTGTTTGCATTCGGTGAAGGGTTGGGGAGGTACTCAGATCCAGACTCATTGCAGAGAAGAAATGAACGTCTGTGGGCGTGACGTAGGGTTAGGGTTTTGGAACCTGGAACAGGATTACTGGTTCTGGGGATGTGAATGAAAGATCTGCTATTGTACATTAGTATAATGCAGATGAGGTACCGGTATAGATTTTAAAATGGATTCAGGACAATTTGAATGAATGCAGTCTAGTTCAGACAGTTAATAAAACAGGAAATGATGTGTTGTGGATAGTTTTGTTCTCCATTGTTGTTTTAAGTGGACAGACTTTGTGACACAGCTTTCCCACTCCCTGCAATCAGGTACATCCTCCTGACCTGGCTGAGCACTCACCCTGACTCAGTAAACTGGAAACAATATATTCAGCAAGCTCTGATGTCTTATGACTGACTGCATGCTGTGTGTTTTTGCAAGTGGTCCTTGGCGCCTGTTTGTCACAATTTTGTGGGTGGGGAGAGAGGTAGAGAGGGTGTAGGAGGAGGCTTGGCTTGAAGCACTGGGCATATTGTTGTTATGACATGRATTATCTGAATTAGGCCCATACATAATTATACCTACGGAGGAGCAGCTTCTATGAAGGAATTTTAGGCGCGTTCACACCGCACTTTAGCCCAGGGTTAACAAATGCTTGTGTGAACACAGGATAAACTAGACCAAGGCCAGTCTTAGCCTAGGGATAAGATAGCCTGGGGCTAAGAACAATGCAGTGTGAAAAGTCCTTTTGAATGTCTTTGAACTTCAGAGAGTTGGCTTAACGTTAGACCAGAGTTAGCTATCTAGCTAGCTAACAAGCTTGTGTGTGCACAGCGGCACCAGAATTTAAATAAAACATGTCTTATTGTTGTTAACAAATCCAATATGAAACGTGATAACTTTAGTATCCTTAAATAGCAATTAAAAWTTTTATACATTCTTTTCTAATAAAACATCTTTCTCCCTAATTTCGGAATCATAATGTCAGTAGGCTACAGTAAACTATACTTCAGAGGGGAAGGGGCAGGTAGCCTACATACACACTGGAAGATTTTCAGCTGGCAGGCAGGCAGGCTGGCAGGCAGGCTGGCTGGCAGGCACTGGGATACGTTTCTGAGTGACAGAGTGAGGACTTTGCATAGGCACTTTGTTGCATTTTTTGTGGGACACCAAAAAAATGCCTGGAATGTAAAAGAATGTTATTAACCGGTTCCCATGCTCGTTCCTGGTTCTGTTTCTGTTCCTCTAAAAATTGCGTTATTTTCCCGGTTTTCGGTTCTGTTCCTTGAACCAGTGCCAATCCCTGGATACAACTGATATGTTTTTGATACAACATAGAGTTTGTCCACACAAAAATGGTTACACAGCCTATGTTATTTCCACAATGTTTGTGTCATTATTTTTGTGCAGAAAAAATATTTTGTATCACAACCGTTGTGCCAATACATTGTAGATCAGTTGTACAATCTGTGTGTACAGAGCCCATGTGTTGAATTTTAGTTTGCGTGAGTTGATTAATGGTGTCCTAAATAGGCTATAGATTTCTGTGATCATTTCAATTGAATGTCGGAATTGAATTAATGAAATTCCTTGAAGAAAGGACCATTTCTTTTGGAGTCAGGTTTGATGTTAATTATTCATTCTTTATGCAAACTAACAAGTAACCAGTCTGACCTAGATATCAACCTTAATTAAATATTAATGCTGCTAACTTCCCCCTTACAATATTAATTATTGTGATAAATTCTGCCAGCATGTGCTTAAACCCCCACATATTTACAGTTTCAGATCAGTCTTGTTGTCGACAGGAGCAATTCAGATCAGCTCATATCAAGACCGACAGACAGCCTGCTGTCGGCTGTCTGGTCTGTCGGTCTGTCTGTCTGTCTGTCTGTCTGTCTGTCTGTCTGTCTGTCTGTCTGTCTGTCTGTCTGTCTGTCTGTCTGTCTGTCTGTCTGTCTGTCTGTCTTTCATATTTCCTTAATAAAGTAATTCCAAGGAGGGAGTCAAACTTTAGGAAATTATAATAACGCCCTCTTATCACTCACAACTCAACCTCCATTCTTCAGACAGGAAACTGAGACCAAAACTTTCAATACAGTTCTCATCCACATGTATAATATTCACACTGACCCCTTGGTTACAGTGAGTGAGTCTCAGTGGTGGGGAAAGGTAATGTAAATACATATTGACTGACTCACTATACATCAAAGACTTAATTAGCAATATTCCTTCAAGACAATAGCAGCAGTCCTCAAAACAACAAAAAAGGAGAGAAAAAAAAGTTGACATGCAAAACCTTGGCTAGCATTAGAGCTGGAAGCAGAAGGTGGAAAAAACATGTATTTGAACCTAGACGTATCTGTTAGACTGACAGACACAAACCACAGTGGGTAGGCCTACATAGGGATGAGAATGTGAGAGAAAAACCTCTGAGGCGTTGGTTTGAGACCTTTCAAAAGCAACAGACTTTTTATTAGTTGAGTGATGTGAATTGTCCAACTAGATTAACTTGTTTGCTGTCTGACGCTGGCCTGCCATCTCCACATCTTTGTCTTGCAGCCTGCCTGGGATGTTAGCTAATTGTTGTGTACAGCCTTATCTGTCAGCAGCATGGGGCCCTGCTTCAACAGTTAACCCTTCACTGGCTGATCTGAGATAAACCAACCCAAGAACTCGGCCCATGAGGTGATGGTTACTTCCATAATTCTGGAATTAGTACTAGTAATCAGTTCCAGAACATTTCTGCACTTTTTAGGATGTTCTCCTGTAATCCTTTTCACAGTTGTGTGGAGTCTGGTGTCCACACCCAGGCGTGGCTTTATACCCAGGATGTAACACCTGTTACAGAGACAATAAGTTGACTGTGTGTTTCTAAGCCAATTGGTTTACCGCATTTTAAGCATTAGCCAGGGTGCAGGGGTCCCAAGAAATATCAACAATATCATTCCAATATTTTTCTATTGCATATACAAACAAATCGTCTGTATCCACAGAAGATGCAATAATTTGGGATAGACATCCCTTTTCTCCAAGGAGAAAAATCTAACAAAAGGGTTCTTTGTTGCAGAAGTTTCAACAATTGTCTGTAGCGACCATGTAAATGTAACACAGAAAAACATCTTGTTCATTCAGATCCAATTAGAGCCAATAGAGAGCCATGTCAATCAGCGGTCACTGAGGCATGACCCAAGATCCCAAACATGTAAAGAGGCTCAAATGATACCTCCAACATGCAAGCAGATTCCAGACAGACTCAATGCTTCCAGGCTGTTGTCTGGTCTCTCTCCACTCGTGACGGTCACASGCACCGTTGTTTGATGCTGAGGCAGCCCCCCTGCCACGATGTCTAGCCTGGATAGCCTGATTAGTAAAGCCCCTTGTTCTGGAACCATATCTCACACACACAATCACATCCACCCCGATTAGGTCACACAACACACTATACTGGGGTTTATAAGTATCTGAGTTCAGTAGACATTGTGACTATTCCCTGACCTTTGTGGTAATGCAATGCATATGGTGCTTGTCTTTGGAGTGAATGGTTTGATTTGGTTAGATTAAACTGGCTGGGAAATATGGGACTTTAAAGTGATTTATAAACCTACATTGTACASATTTTCTCAGCCTTTTCTAAATGTTTAGTCTTGAATCTTTCTATTGCTTACATTATTAGACACTAATATTCCCCTTGCTGTTTGATGGCTGTACATTGTGTACAGTTCACAGAGCCTGTTTATATTAACATCTGTTTGAACGTATTGTACAACACACACAAACTCTATGAACATTCACCCCTGAGCTTTCCAGACAACAAACCCTTTGTGAAATCACTAAGTACTGTATCTGGGAGACAATAAGAGTTAAATAAAACACAGTGATTTTGTTATAAATGCCCAGTTCCTTAACAATATATATATTTTACTATAGAACAAAAGGAAATCTAGTCTATGGTGTTAACCCATGTGACAAGTACATTATGTCCAGGTCACAGCACCGCAGCCCTTGACCTTGTCGGTCTTATAAGAACACAGGGTGTTGGCCAACAGAGTTTGTACCCTGCTGTGATAAATACCACAGAGACCACTGGTTGGAGCAGTGCCCTCTTATTCAGTCTCAACAACTCTTGCATGCCTTGGCACTATTAGTGCACTAGTCCTATTTAACCCCTCTCTAAGGACATTGTAAACTGTACTAAATATGTGTTTCCCAGTTACTGACTTGATGTCGAGGTAATCTTACCATATGATCTTGCTTGCCAGCTCATCATAGAGAATAGCTTACAGTGTAACAGATTTACAACTTCTTTTTACTACCATTTATCTAAAAGTGCTGCTGAGGAAAGTGAGTGGGAAATATTTAAATGATTAGACATGTTAGAGCTTCTTTTATGGGTCTTTATCTGATAGGTACCATATTTTTCACCAAGACACCGTCTCTACAGGACAAACTGAATAAATATGCACTATAGCACTGCATGCATGGAAAGGTACAGCAGTAGGGCTAAGTAGAGCAGGAATGAATGGTCTCATCCATGTATCTACATGCTCAGTGTAAAGAGAAGCTGGTGAACTCTAAACCCTGTGTGACCTCATCATTGTCGAGGAAGTGTGAGAATTCAGTTGAACTAGGTCATGTTCACTCATCTTAGGCCTACTTACAGTGTCACGCCCATGTTGAGTGTTTGTAAATATCCCTAAAAAGATGATCAAGTGCATTTTGTGGAATAGCCTGTTTGGTAGGGRTCGGTTTTCTGGCACAACATTTGTACTCCAAGAATGAGGATAGAGAATCTATCAGCATAATTTCCAAAAGGTACAACTACAATTAATTTGAGATACTGTGACAGGAGACCCATCTGCTGAGCTTTACCTGGCACAGTAGAGGATAATAKAATACATGTTAAACAGTACCCCAGAGACATTCACTTCTACCACTGGTGACTCCCTATACAATAGCCTGAACTGAGACATGCTCATTTTAGCTTATCAAGTTCAAACACATGCCTGCTACAGTCAAGGAGAGATGTGGGTCATCAGGTCAAATCATTTCAAATGTAATTTTTTTACATGTTTATTTCATATCTCCCCTCACAACACRGATTTATCCATTTATATGAAGGTCACTTCAACAATCCCTGCTTCCCTTCTCCCAGAAAGAACTGACCACTGACAAGGTGATGTGTTTTATTGCATTTAATGTGTGGACCTCAGGACAAAAGCTGCCACAAGAATCACAGACCCTTTTAAAAACAGTTCATCTTGTAAAGTGACAGAGAGAGACAAGTGCTGCCCCTCTCTTCTAGACAAGTGCATTGATTACTGTCACAAGTACAATATTCAAGGATTCAATGGTTAACTGGATCTCAGGACCTGTGAACAAGACATGAGGTCTCTATTCTGAAGGCAACACGGATCAAATAAGAGCTCTTGAGATTAACCTCATGACATCAGAAAAGCTCAATTCTTACCTTTTGATAAAAATAGGGGTTTATCAACCCAAGTCAAGGGCAGCAGCAGGTCCCCATGTTTTTCTTATCTAGCTGCAGGATTGATTCTACTATGAAAATCTCATCTGGGCAGAGTCAAGCCACCCTTAACGGGGAAATCCACTCAAACTATATATATTTTTTGTCCACTGTTAATACAGTCCCAAAATGTTTTATATGTCAGCAGTCAAGTTCAAGATATTGGACTTTGAAGAAGCAAAGTGTCACTTACCACATCACGAAAATAAAAAAATACCCAAAGACAATTTGAGTGGATTTTTCCTCCACCTTCTATTTCACATTCAATGTAACTTTTATTTATACAGATAAATCTCATTGAGATAAAATCTATTTCGCAAGAGAGACCCTTTTCAATCAGGCCAACCACAATACACTAAAGGAACAGACAGAGATGCTGAAAATAAATATATTATAATGGTAAAACTGTCAYGGATCATGGTTGTGGGTATTTCACAATATCGGTGTACCATACTACTATTTTGAAGGTTTCTATACAAATGTGAAGTACAAATAAAAAGCAAATAGTAGTTAAGGGCTGTGTAAAGAGCCTTGACACGTCAAGGTTTAATAGCAACCACATACCAGACACTCTCCCATCATTCAGGTTTAGTTCCCTTGCAGCTTTTTCATGATAAGGCTATGGGGAGGTGCGCTGGTGAAAACTGTCCCCACGAAAACATGCGTCCCCCACAATGCGTGGCGGATGACTTTGCAGCAGCCCAGGTCCTCGATGCTAAAGCCCAGGTTACGGTACCTCTCATCTGTCTCAAACAGTGTGTTGTTGGTGTACGACCCAAAGAACTGGAGGAAACAAACACATGGGAAAAGATCTGAATACTGCTTGTTTTGAAAGATTTAAGTTGAACAATATAAATCCATTTCAAATCGTCAAGAAGACCACACAACTGCCATCCCTGTCTCACGAACTGTACTGTTCATAAAATATTACAGAAAGATCTATTCCTGTAGCATAGTACTAATCCTTAAGCAGCCATTTTAGTCACTTCTTACTGCCAGGCCTGAGGATGGGTCTATGAAGTCAGCCCAGAAGCCTTCTGTCCTCAGGGCATAACAGATTTCCTTGGCACCGGCAACAAACTGCAACAGAACAATGCAACAACAAATTTACCTTCGACAATTGATTTGATTTTGATTTTCCATTCAAGCATTCCAATTTTGTACTGATACAAACATYTGTAATAGTGACCAACATTCTGATTGTGTTGTTAACTACAAACGTGTGGAGGAACCTACATGACCTGCTTGCTATATGTATATATATTTTTTTCAGATACAAAAGAGACCATCTGTTCAAACACATTGTTATTGGTAATCATATCACCATCAAAGATGGCAACACGCAACAAGTGCTGTTGTAGAGATCTAGCCTATTGCTGGGATGGGAGGAGGGTGCGTGTCAGGGTGTAGTAAATGAGTGCAGTCAAGGGGGTCAGCGGCACAATTAGAGCGATTCTCAACCAAGGGCATGTTAACCAGACGGTGAATAACGCACATTGTCACAAACAAGCCCTGCTCTAAAACGCACTGCCCTCACACACACACACACACACGCACACGCACACGCACACGCACACACACACACACGACTACTAACAGAAGTCTTCTATTGTAATGCTGAGATTGGGAATATGTAATGCACAACCACATTATCATAAACAAAAGAGTACTTGCTACAAATAGGTACTTGCTAATACTTAGAGGCATTGAGTCTGAAAGACTATGTACAGTTGAATCCTTTCAATTCCTTAAATGTAGTTCTCAGAGGAAAACAGACTGGGTTAAAATATACATGTGTTTGCCATACACCAGCAACTCATAACTCCCTACAACTTCAGACAGTAAAAAAATAAAWAWAAAAATTTCCTCAGTGGTTCTGATAGACAGTTCATGTTGTTCATATGCTATGGGTAAAACTACCCACGGTGTTGTGACACCAACTCACTTTGTCTAGCATCAACTCCCTCTCTTTGTCCACCTCCTCACACCACGCTGTCATGTCGTTCTGAGTCTTCTGGGTCACCGTGACAACCGTCATGGCGTTGTTAGGGGCCTCAGGGAACATTGACTCAAAATCTGCAAACACATGGGGAGACATGCATGGTCAAAAACTATACATGACCATCACACCAAGAGTTATTATGCTTGATGTACATTCCTTTAGTGTTTGAGCCCCCTCTACTGGATACATGTAGAATCTCAACATCAATCTCACAAACACRGAAGAGGTAAACACTTTCACCTCTTTTTCCCTATCCATTCCCCATTTAAGATGTGGAAAAAATAAACACATAGACAAAGTATATCAACAAGTTTGAAAGTATAACAATGTGCCAGAAAATGTGTGTAGCATGATCAGTGTCTGCTTTTACAGTGCATTTGGAAAGTATTCAGACCCCTTGACTTTTTCCACATCTTGCACAGCTGTATTTTAGGGGTTGATCAAATTATTCTCTGCAGATCCTCTCAAGCTCCGTCAGGTTGGATGGATAGCGTCTCTGCACAGGTATTTTCAGGTCTCTCCAGAGATGTTTGATCGGGTTCAAGTTCGGGCTCTGGCTGGGCCACTCAAGGACATTCAGAYACTTGTCCCGAAGCCACTCCTGCATTGTCTTGGCTGTGTGCTTAGGGTCTTTGTCCTGTTGGAAGGTGAACCTTCGCCCCAGTCTGAATTCCTGAGTGCTCTGGAGCAGGTTTTCATCAAGGATCTCTCTGTACTTTGCTCCGTTCATCTTTTCCTCGATCCTGACTAGTCTCCCAGTCCCTGGCACTGAAAGCATCCCCAAAGCATGATGCTGTCACCACCATYGATCAGCGTAGGGATGGTGCCAGGCCAAAGAGTTCAATCTTGGCATCATTAGACCAGACAATCTTGTTTTTCATGGTCAGAGTCCTTTAGGTGCCTTTTGGCAAACTCCAAGCGGGCTGCCATGTGCCTTTAATTGAGGTCTGGCCACTCTACCATAAAGGCCTGTTTGGTGGAGTGCTGCAGAGATGGTTGTCCTTCTGGAAGATGTCAAAATGATCATCGGGTTCTTGGTCACCTCCCTGACTAAGGCCCCTTCTCCCCCAATTGCTCAGTTTGGCCGGGAGGCCAGCTCTAGGAAGAGTCTTGGTGGTTCCAAATTTCTTCAATTTAAGAATGATGGAGGCRACTGTTCTTGGGGACCTTCAACGCTGCCGACATTTTTTGGTACCCTTCCACAGATCTGTGCCTTAATGAAATACTATCTCGGAGCTCTACGGACAATTCCTTTGACCTCATGGCTTGTTTTTGCTCTGACATACACTGTCAACTGTGGGATCTTATATAGTCAGGTGTGTGCCTTTCCAAAACATTTACAATCAATTGAATTTACCACAGGTGGACTCCAATCAAGTTGAAGAAACATCTCAAGAATGATCAATGGAGCACTTTCGAGTCTCATAGCAAAGGGTCTGAATACTTACGTAAATAAGGTATTTCTGTTTTTATTCGTTTTAATCAATTTTCAAAAATGTATAAAAACTGTTTTTGCTTTGTCATTATGGGGTATTGTGTGTAGATTGATGAGGAAAAACATGCATTTAATACATTTTAGAATGAGGATATGTGGAAAAACAGAATGGGTCTGAATACTTTCTGAATGCACTGTATTTTGTGCATTTTTACAGAAAGTAAGACTGCTCACATAGGGCTATATCTGTTTGGTGAAAGGAAAACAATCATATATGTACCTTTCTTCAGCAGCTCAGGGCAAGACTGTATCGCACACTCTACATTGGAGTTATCAAAGTACTGTTCTGCTCGGTTGACTATTTGTTCAGGGGGATCAGCCTCTTTCCCCTAAGACAAACAATCATGGAACGTTGCTCAGAAAACCAAACATCCCTGAATATTACACTGCATAATATGCATATGCTTCATTATCACCAGAAGAAATGTATGTCAATAGTGAAACCAACCACACTTACTTGGAACTCGCCGACAAATTGGGCAAGGATGAACTCATGCCTCTCGCTGCTGGAGGGAACAGTCAGCACGTCGGGAACTGTCCGGTGGACTGGGCCTTTAATCTTCTGTTCTGCTGTGCCTTCCAGGTGGCAGTCAAAGCCTGAGTTACCTGGCAGTTGGAAGCGCTGGTCCTGAGGCCCGAACGGACCCATACTATCATCTGGCCAAACTGTCCTGGGTCCTGACAATGAGACATAATTTAACAAGAAGTTGATCCAATTATTGAMCCAATTGATTCACATACCTTCTGAATAACAGACAGTTGGTATATGACGTTCACATTCAGGCAACTTCAGTATCATCATTGTGATTAGAGGTCTGCACTTACCAAGGTCAGGGGGTGTGACTGCTACACAAGGCTCATCAGAGCCAGATGATCCAGCACCAGAGAATGTTCTCTGGTTGGTTCCAGCAATCCGCCGGACCAGTACATGAAGCCCTGGCAGGTAAGTCACCAGCCTGGCTCTGCTACAGAGCACCTGAGGAACAGAGAAGGAACATCCCCATCAGGACACACACGACACAAGCATTAAGTGTGTGTGTGTGACGTTGGATTCTGATCAAATCTGGAAGTCTCTGTCAAATAGACTTACACTGGCCATCCTGTTGGGCCTCTCCCTCTTCTGTTATTCACTTGCAAAACTGCAAAAGACAAAGTAATAAATTAACCAACTGCATAAATCTCATTGAGATAAATCTCATTAGACACAAAACACTGAAAGTAGGTGCATAAACTGATTATCATCAAGCTAAATAGCTCAAAACAAACAGCAGTTGACTGTCAACAGGCTAACTTGCTGGCTACAAATAATTTGAATCACAATTCAGAATATCCTTACCCCGTAGTACCGTCACTTAGTGCTCATTGACAACTATTTCAGACGACATAGCTGCCACAACATTACATAACAGGGTACAGCAGGACTGTAGGGAATGTTAGCTAGCTAGCCAGCTAATGTTAGCTAACTAAAAAGTGAGAGCTGTGGTGTATTCATTGGTCAGATTCTGTTGCAAAATGTTTTGCAACAGAAACCGTTTACTCCAAATGCTCTTGCAACATGACGTAAAAGATGTTGGGTTCTTAAATGGAATTTGTAGTTCATTTTAATGTTATGGCAAAGACAGTAAGTACTGTATGGTTTCCTGACCATTCCAATCTGAATAGTCTGTGAAGTGTTTGGCACAAGCTTCACAACTATAAATTATACATTCTTCCATGCTCTAAAGTGGAGTGAAGTCCACAGGGTTCCTTCCACCTTCGTTTCCCAACAGCCCAAATGTTTTGCAACAGAATKCAACTAATGAATACACCCCTGCTCGCTAAACTGCAGTACATATATTTTCAGTTTACATAGGGACGGCAGGTAGCCTAGTGGTTAGAGCTGACAAGGTAAAAATCTGTCGTTCTGCCCCTGAACAAAGCAGTTAACCCAGTGTTCCCCGATAGGCCGTCATTGTAAATAAGAATTTGTTCTTAGCTGACTTACCTAGTTAAATAAAGGTTAAATAAAATAATTTTAAAAATTGGTTTGATATTTGGAGTTTGCTCATCAATAACTCTACGACTGTCCCTAAACCACCTGAGCGCCAATTGACGGGTGGTATATCTGGAATCAGATAACAATAGAGCACAAAATACAGCCTTTTTCCCCTCAGTTTTGTTTACAAAAAGTGACTTATGTGCTGGCTGCTAAGGGATCATCTTAAAAGTGCGATCAGCCAAATCTGGTATTCACAGAACAATTACATTTTAAAATGTTAACTTCTTGACGCTAGGAGGCAGAATGTTTACGTTTGAAAAAATAACGTTCCCAATGTAAACGGCCTATTTCTCAGGCCCAGATGCTAGAATATACATATAATTGACAGATTAGGATAGAAAACACTCTAAAGTTTCCAAAACTGTTAAAATATTGTCTGTGAGTATAACAGAACTGATTTTGCAGGCGAAAACCTGAGGAAATCCAACACGGAAGTGCCTCTTATTTTGAAAAATCCCTGTTCCATTGCCTGCCTATCCTCCATTTAAAGGGATYTCAACCAGATTCCAATGGCTTCCACAGGTTGTGAACAGTCTTTAGACATAGTTTCAAGCTTTTATTCTGAAAAATGAGCGAGATTTATCAAATCTCGCTCATCAGTGTCCTTGATTAGTTCTTGCGCGCGAAAGTTGTAGCTCGACATTTTATTTCTGTCTTGTATTGAATTACTTTACCCTCCGGTTGAAATATTATTGATTATTTATGTTAAAAACAACCTGAAGATTGATTATAAAAACGTTTGACATGTTTCTACGAACTTTACGGATACTATTTGGAATTTTCGTCTGCCCTTCAAGACCGGCACGAGCCTGTGGATTACTGAACATAACGCGCAAACCAAATGGAGGTTTTTGGATATAAAAATCATCTTTATCGAACAAAAGGAACATTTATTGTGTAAKTGGGAGTCTCGTGAGTGCAAACATCCGAAGATCATCAAAGGTAAGCAATTCATTTTATTGCTTTTCTGACTTTCGTGACCAATCTACATTGCTGCTAGGTGTTCGTAATGTTTTGTCTAGTGATCGATAAACTCACACAAACGCTTGGATTGCTTTCGCTGTAAAGCATATTTTCAAAATCTGACACGACGGGTGGATTAACAACAAGCTAAACTTGTGATTTCATGAATATAAATATTTGTAGCAATTTTTGGGGAATTTGGCGCTCTGCAATTCAGCGGTTGTTGATGACAATTATCCCGCTAAAGGGATCCGTGCGCCAAGAGGTTTTAACTGACTTGCCTAATTAAATAAAGGTTAAATACTTTTAAAAAATGGGTCTTAGTAGTTAGAGCTAAGTAATTAAAATGAGGCCCTATGTAGTGTGTAATCTGCATATAGGTCTAACCCTCCTGAAAGGGAATGTAAAAACGTATATTTTGTTTACATTCAATCCCCAATATTGCACTTTTACGACTGTCCCTAAACCACCTGAGCGCCAGAAATCAGCATAATGCCTCCTTCTCTGTTAAGGAAAGTGCTCTCTAACATCATCTGATTCTCGATATATCCTATCATCATCCTATGACTCCGTCTGAGAGCTATTGACGAGAAAACTCCGAATATCGAAAGTAAAACCAAATTTAATGAGGTGCAAGACAACACAGCTAACGTACTAGCTAGCTCTACGTTAGCCGATTTATATTAGTTTAGGCTCTGACAATAAATGTAATATATTTACCTTAAATAAATTCGTTGAAGAATATCCCCTTCTTGCAAACATAAATCAATACAATACGTTGAAAAGTATAAGTCTTATCTGTGTTTATCCTTGACCTAACTTTAGCTCGCCTYCCATCTATCTGCTTCACCTTTCGTTGTGCACATGCGCGCTTACGTGAGTAAATGACGGGACCCTACGAGCGACCAAAATGGCTTGACGTAACAAGGTTGCAAAAAATAAATAACATCAAAATGCAGAATCATGTTTGCACACTAGATGTCGTTATATCCCTATCCATGAGTGGCAGCATGTACCTACAGATTGATCCCTGCAAAGGCAATTCTAAGGAGAGTTTCAGACAAAAATGAATGTGAAAGTTTTCGTCAGTGTTTCTTGTGGCACTGTAATTAGTGGCTAACCTGTATAATGTATAAAATAATCCTCAAACTCCCGTTCAGATGAGAGCTTTGTACCTGAAGAGCAGTGCTAGAGGTGCCCCTACTGACCCTGGTTCGATTCTAGGCTGTTTCACAACCGTCCATGATTGGGAGTACCATAGGGCGGCGCACAATTGGCCCAGTGTCGTGCAGGTTAGGATTTGGCAGGGGTAGGCCGTCATTGTAAATAAGAATTTGTTCTTAACTGACCTGCCTAGTTAAATATAGGTAAAATATAGAGGTTGCTGTGCTAATGAGGGCATTCGATTAATGAACCGGGTTAACATAAATTTTGGAACGTTCTGATTTGAGAAGGGCGGTCTCTCACCACTTTTGCCTGTTCACGCCCGTTAATCAAACTCCCTCAATGTATTTATTTGAGTGCAACCGTTCTGTGGACCAGTCTGTTGAGAACAAATGTTTGTTCTTGAAGTGCAGTCGCATAAACRTTCAAGCGCTATTATGAAACTGGCTCTCATGAGGACCGCCACAGGATAGGAASKCCCAGAGATACCTCTGCTGCAGAGGATAAATTCATTAGAATAACTGCACCTGAGATTGCAGCCCAAATAAATGCTTCACAGAGTTCAAGTACAGACACAGTTCAACATCAACTGTTCAGAGAAGACTGCACGAATAAGGCATTCATGGTCGAATTTCTGCAATGAAACCACTAATAAAGGACACCAATAAGAAGAAGAGACTTCCTTGGGCCAAGAAACACGAGCAATGGACATTAGAACAGTGGAAATCTGTCCTATMGTCCAAATTTGAGATTTTTGGGTCCAACCGTTGTGTCTTTGTGAGACGCAGAGTAGGTGAARGGATGATATCCATGTGTGTGGTTCCCACAGTGAAGCATGGAGGAGGAGGTGTGATGGTGTGGGGGTGCTTTGCTGGTGACACTGTCAGTGATTTATTTAGAATTCAAGGCACACTTAACCAGCATGGCTACCACAGCATTCTGCAGCGATATGCCATCCTATCTGGTTTTCGGTTAGTGGGACTATCATTTGATTTTCAACAGGACAATGACCCGAACTCCCGGGTGGCGCAGTGGTCTAAGGCTCACTGCATCGCAGTGCTAGCCGTGCCACCAGAGGTTCTGGGTTCAAGCCCAGGCTCTGTCGCAGCCGGCCGCGACCGGGAGGTCCATGGGGCGACGCACAATTGGCCTAGCGTCATCCGGATTAGGGAGGGTTTGGCCGGCAGGGATATCCTTGTCTCATCGCGCACTAGCAACTCCTGTGTTGGGCCAGGCGCAGTGCACGCTGACCAGGTCGCCAGGTGCACGGTGTTTCCTCCGACACATTGGTGCGGCTGGCTTCTGGGTTGGATGTGCATTGTGTCAAGAAGCAGTGCGGCTAGGTTGGGTTGTGTTTCGGAGGACGCATGGCTCTCGACCTTCGCCTCTCCCGAGTCCGTACGGGAGTTGCAGCGATGAGACAAGACTGTAACTACTACAAATTGGATACCACGTAATTGGGGAGAAAAAAGGGGCTAAAAAAATAATTTGAAAAAAAACAACAGGATAATGACCCAAAACACACCTCCACGCTGTGTAAGAGCTATTTGACCAATAAGGAGAGTGTTGGAGTGCTGCATCAGATGACCTCCACAATCACCCGACCTAAAKCCAATTGAGATGGTTTGGGATGAGTTGGATCTCAGAGTGGAGGAAAATCAGCCAACAAGTGCTCAGCATATGTGGAAACTCCTTCAAGACTGTTGAAAAAGCATTCCGGGTGAAGCTGGTTGAGAGAATGCCAAGTGTGTGCAAAGCTGTCATCAAGGCAAAGGGTGGCAACTTTGAAGAATCTAAAATATGTTTTGATTTGTTTAACACTTTTTTGGTTACTACATGATTCCATATGTGTTATTTCATAGTTTTGATGTCTTCACTATTATTCTACAATGTAGAAAATAGTCAAAATAAAGAAAAACCCTTGAATGAATAGGTGTGTCTAAACTTTTGAATGAAACTGTATATATATATAAAATATCTAATATCTACTCAGCCTMGAAGATGAAGCCGTTTGCATCTGAGAATATTATTCACAATGTGCAAGTAATGAAGAACGTTTATAACAGATATCAAGAGCTTGATATGAAGTAAACTGAAACAAAACTGCTGCATGATGCCAAAGCTGACCTCTACCCCCTCACCCTGTCCCCCACGTCCTCTGAAACCATAACAAGCTACACTGTGAAATTAACTTGCTTGTCATTCAGCCGCTGAAGAGTTGGAAGTTAATTGAAAGGCTGGTCTCCTCCCTCTGTGTCAGAGGGGTCACGATGTTATGGAGTAATGGTCTGGAAACAAAGCATTAAAGGGACATTTTTAAAATGTTCAACTTCATGTTCATCAACTCCAGCACCACCCTAACGTCAATGTAACGGATGTGAAATGGCTAGCTAGTTAGCGGGTACGCGCTACTAGCGTTTCAATCAGTTACGTCACTTGCTCTGAAACCTAGAAGTAGTGTTGCACCTTGCTCTGCAAGGGCCGCGCTTTTGTGGAGCGATGGTAACGACGCTTCGTGGGTGTCAGTTGTTGATGTGTGCAGAAGGTCCCTGGTTCGCGCCGTGTCGGGGCGAGGGACGGTTTCAAAGTTATACTGTTACATCAACATATGTGAAAATGTGTGCGTTTCTATGTTTACAGTTAAATTGCCTACTAATTGTGTGCTGATTGGTTAATGATGTCATTGGAAACACTTATCTTCCCTCTATCTTTTTTACAAAAAAAACCAATAGAAATGCGCCATTTTCACATATGTCGATGTTGGTTTGGTTCGGGATGATGAATATGAAGTAAAAACAATTGTAAGATTCCTGACCGGTAAAACAGAAAGTTTGTTAAACGTTCTGAGAATGGAAGTGAACCTGGGAATCCCTGTTCTGGGAATGTACATGTTTAGGTTGCTGGACAGTTCTGAAAACGTTTTACTATGGTCCCCTGAGCGTTTCTGGGAGGTTTTTTATCAACTTTGTGAGAATGAAATTATATGGTAATTTGAAGGTAATTAAATAATGTTCTGAGAACATGTTTCAGTAAGACTTTTAACAACACTGCTAGCTTAGGTTAACTGTTTTGAACTCCAAGCACAGATAGGACACATGGAAATCAGTGGCAGTCAGTGCCGTTTTAGATGATTGAGGATGATACTTTTTTTATGAGCATGACCTTATTTCTATTAAAGCATATTGGATTACTGTCATATTCACCCCCCCCCCCCCCCCCCCACCCCCCCAGCTAATTTAAACATCTATAGGTTTAGGTTACATGATACTAAAATGTTCCCTAAACCAGTCATGAGGTTGCTACAACCTAGCTTATGAATTAAAGTTTACAACGTAGATGCACAGGTCCCAGGAAAATGAGGAACAATCAAGGTGACAGACAGTGACACATTCAATACCGCCATGCACACTCTTGCCTGCATCTAGCTGATCTAGGGTGTAATCATTAGTCCAACAGTTGCAAACYAGAGTTTCTATTGGACAAAAACAAACATGTTTATCCCAGTTTTGATCCGTTTGCTTTCTTTTAAGAAATGTTTTCAACAGAATCGGCGGAATGAATACACCCCTGATCACATGCAAACACAGTTCACTTTCATAGCAGCCACATACAAACAGCAGGATCACTTTGCTCGTTAATTCCTTCTTGCATCTACCCACTCTCCTCCTCACCTTTTCCCTTCGCTTGTGTACTTCAGTGCACAACACATCAGCTGTCTGTGACCAGGCTAAAAAACCTTTCAAAGCCAAACCTTCATATCATAACCGCTAACCTCTATACACAGCCTACATAATTGTCACCATATTTGCTAACGTCAAAGTCACCAAAGCTACAATAACTAACGCGTTAGTATAAACCCGCTACAATCATGCAGTGCAGTGTACAGACAGCAAGCAGTTTAGCAGTTACACTGGCGGGCCCCGGTAGCAATAATTTAATAAAACCAAAAGCTTACCTTGACTTGGAAAAGTTCCAGTGTTGTATAGCCATAGCCAGCTAGCTAACATGGCATCCCTCACTGTTTGAGCCTGGTTTTTGAGTAGGCTAAACTAGCTAGCTGCATTTGCTAGCTAAGTAGCAAATGCTATTTTTATMAAATTCACTGAGGGGGATGTTCCTCCCCTTCCCTTCTTCCTCTGAAAAGCCTCCACTGCCTCCACTAGCGTACCATGTAAATGTATAACATTCTTAGAACATTCTTAGAACCTTCTTTGAACGTTACTAATGTTTTCTTGTGTTTTTTATGGAATGTTTTCTTAAAGTTCTAAGAACATGACTTTAAATAGAACCATGAGGAAACCTGATGAAAACATTATGCTGAAGTACTGTAATTCCCACCTACGAAACATATGGTTATCAGCACGATATGTGCTAGCTCGATATCCTGCACCAATCCCAGAATGTTGTGGGAAGGTTGTATGTAAAATAACCATAGGGCACACTCTTACCAAGCTCTAAGAAACATATGGTTCTCAGAACGTTATGTGATAGCTGGGAATTGACTGTCATCTTTGTAAACCTAATATTTCGCAGATCCATAATGTCATTGTCAGTATTGCTAGCATCCAGGCCAAATAGCCAATCAACCAGATGCACATTTTACTAGCTGTATACTGAGGTAGCCTAAGAAATAATAAGTACTGACATTATTAACCTTGCGTTTTATTATTCATAATAATGTTCCAGTTATGTGATCATTTTGATTTATTGATTGTGCCTTATAACAGCCCTAGACCCCTGATCATAAAATCAGCCTTTCTTCACTATATAATTCAATACTCTGCCACAAAAATATGCAGAATACAATTGAAATACACACGAGGGCTTTAGTGTTCTCAAATGTCTTGGTAAAGACCACAGTAGGTGTGAATATGAGGAGCCCTCCCAAAACAGGAAACTGGCAGTGTCAGTATAATGTAACGTAGCCTGTTTTGTGCAGTTTGTATGTGTTTGAATTAGATTTAGATTTGACTCATTCAATCTACTGGTCTCTGGTTTTGCCTCACCTGTTGAAAACTCACTGAGGGTCTGAACKTGAAAGGAGATGACATCCATTCACCTGCATTCACTCACCATGCTCTCCCTCTGACTGAGCAGAGAGAAAGTGACATGGATGTACCGTGCCATTTTGGTCATACTAATTAATTAAATAGATGTAGTTTAAAACAACTCATGCTGTTGTTATATATACTGTTTAAATATATGCTGTGAATACATATGAAAAGAAAGCTAGATTGTTGTTGTTGTACTGAGAGTTGAAGTCGGAAGTTTACATACACCTTAGCCAAATACATTTAAACTCAGTTTTTCACAATTCCTGACATTTAATCCTTGTAAAAAATTCCCTGTCTTAGGTCAGTTAGGATCACCACTTTATTTTAAGAATGTGAAATGTCAGAATAATAGTAGAGATAATGATTTATTTCAGCTTTTATTTKTTTCATCACATTCCCAGTGSGTCAGAAGTTTACATACACTCAATTAGTATTTGGTAGCGTTGCCTTTAAATTGTTTAACTTGGGTGAAACGTTTTAGGTAGCCTTCCACAATAAGTTGCCTGCCTCTCAGTCCGGAGCTGCCCTTCAGTCCAGAGCTGCCCTTCAGTCCGGAGCTGCCCTTCAGTCCGGAGCTGCCCCTCAGTCCGGAGCTGCCCCTCAGTCCGGAGCTGCCCCTCCGTCCGGAGCTGCCCCTCCGTCCGGAGCTGCCCCTCAGTCCAGTGGGGCCCTTTAGTAGGGTTGCCAGTCCTAGGTTGGCGGCGAGGGTCGCCGCTCAAAGGACGCTACTAAAGCGGAATAAGACTATGGTGTAGTGGGGTCCAAGTCCAGTGCCAGAGCCGCCACCGCGGACAGATGCCCACCCAGACCCTCCCCTATAGGTTCAGGTTTTGCGGCCGGAGTCCGCACCTTGGGGGGGTACTGTCACGTTCTGACCTTAGTTCTTTTGTATTTTCTTTGTTTTAGTATGGTCAGGGCGTGAGTTGGGTGGGTTATCTATGTTTTGTGTTTCTATGTTGGGTTTTTCTTTTGGCCTGATATGGTTCTCAAACAGAGGCAGGTGTTAGTCATTGTCTCTGATTGGGAACCATATTTAGGTAGCCTGTTTTCTGTTGTGTTTTGTGGGTGGTTGTCTTCCGTGTCTGTGTGTTCCACACGGAACTGTTTCGGTTTTCGTTCAATTTATTGTTTTGTATTTCAGTGTTCAGTTTGTTCTATTAAAGTTTCATCATGAACACTTACCACGCTGCGCTTTGGTCCTCCTCTCTTTCTCCAGACGAAGATCGTTACAATTATGGCCAAACAGTTCTATTTTTGTTTTATCAGATCAGAGGACATTTCTCCAAAAAGTACAATCTTTGTCTCCATGTGCAGTTGCAAACCGTAGTCTGTCTTTTTTATGGCGGTTTTGGAGCAGTGGCTTCTTCCTTGCTGAGCGGCCTTTCAGGTTATGTCGATATAGGACTCGTTTTACTGTGGATATAGATACTTTCGTACCTGTTTCCTCCAGCATCTTCACAAGCTCCTTTGCTGTTGTTCTGGGATTGACTTACACTTTTCGCACCGAAGTACGTTCATCTCTAGGAGACAGAACGCGTCTCCTTCCTGAGCGGTATGACGGCTGCGTGGTCCCATGGTGTTTATACTTGCGCACTATTGTTTGTACAGATGAACGTACAATTTTTTTTCTGAGGTCTTGGCTGATTTATTTTTGATTTTCCCATGATGTCAAGCAAAGAGGCAGTGAATTTGAAGGTATGCCTTGAAATACATCCACAGGTATACCTCCAATTGACTCAAATTATGTCAATTAGCCTATCAGAAGCTTCTAAAGCCATGACATAATTTTCTGGAATATTTCAATCTGTTTAAAGGCACAGTCAACAAGTGTATGTAAACTTCTGACCCACTGGAATTGTGATACAGTGAATTATAAGTGAAATAATCTGTCTGTAAACAATTGTTGGAAAAATGWCTTGTGTCATGCACAAAGTAGATGTCCTGACCGACTTGCCAAAACTATAGTTTGTTAACAAGAAATTTGTGGAGTGGTTGAAAAACGAGTTTTAATGACTCCAACTTAAGTGTATGTAAACCTCCGACTTCAACTGTATATAAGCTTAGTATAATTTCCATTTGAGACTTATCAGCTGAACACCAGGCAAACTGCATGCAAGAGAGTAGGTGGAGAAAATGCTCCGCTTATTACGTCTCTCTGTTCACACAATTACACTTTATTGGCCTTTGCTGAATGTCACCGTTAAAGCCTGAATCGCAGCAGCAAGATGCTTTTGTACCTTTATTCAGCTCTATGGAGTGATAAAAATATGGTGTTTGTAAATTGGCTGTCATTAAACTAGGTGTTTTGCAGGAGGTGTGAAACTCACTGCATCCCAAAAGATGCTTTACAATCTGTTACTGTTAAAGAATCTTCATAAATTTTTTTTTTTAATTGCTTGAAATTAAACATATTCCTGACTGCTCATATAAACTCATCAAAAAAAGAAACGTCCTCTCACTGTCAACTGCGTTTATTTTCAGCAAACTTAATTAACGTGTAAATATTTGTATGAACATAACAAGATTCAACAACTGAGACATAAACTGAACAAGTTCCACAGACATGTGACTGACAGAAATGGAATAATGCACCAGATTTGCCAGTTCTTGCTGTGAGATGTTACCCTACTCTTCCACCAAGGCACCTGCAAGTCCCCGGACATTTCTGGAGGGAATGGCCCTAGCCCTCACCCTCCGATCCAACAGGTCCCAGACGTGCTCAATGGGATTGAGATCCGGGCTCTTCGCTGGCCATGGCAGAACACAGACATTCCTGTCCTGCAGGAAATCACGCACAGAGCGAGCAGTACGGCTGGTGGCATTGTCATGCTGGAGGGTCATGTCAGGATGAGCCTGCAGGAAGGGTACCACATGAGGGAGGAGGATGTCTTCTCTGTAACGCACAGCGTTGAGATTGTCTGCAATGACAACAAGTTCAGTCCGATGATGCTGTGACACACCGCCCCAGACCATGACGGACCCTCCACCTCCAAATTGATCCCGCTCCAGAGTACAGGCCTCGGTGTAACGCTCATTCCTTTGACGATAAACTCGAATCTGACCATAACCCCTGGTGAGACAAAACCGCGCTTCGTCAGTGAAGAGCACTTTTTGCCAGTCCTGTCTTGTCCAGCGACACTGGGTTTGTGCCCATAGGCGACGTTGTTGCCAGTGATGTCTGGTGAGGACCTGCCTTACAACAGGCCTACAAGCCCTCAGTCCAGCCTCTCTCAGCCTATTGCGGACAGTCTGAGCACTAATGGTGGGATTGTGCATTCCTGGTGTAACTCGGGCAGTTGTTGTTGCCATTCTGTACCTGTCCCGCAGGTGTYAWGTTCAGATGTACCAATCCTGTGCAGGTGTTGTTACATGTGGTCTGCCACTGCGAGGACGATCAGCTGTCRGTCCTGTCTCCCTGTAGCACTGTCTTAGGCGTCTCACAGTACGGACATTGCAATTTATTGCCCTGGGCACATCTGCAGTCCTCATGCCTCCTTGCAGCATGCCTAAGTCATGTTCACACAGATGAGAAGGGGCCCTGGGCATCTTTATTTTGGTGTTTTTCAGAGTCAGTAGAACGTCCTCTTTAGTGTCCTAAATTTTCATAAATGTGACCTTAATTGCCTACCGTCTGTAATCTGTTAGTGTCTTAACAACCGTTCCACAGGTGCATGTTCATTAAATGTTTATGGTTCCTTAAACAAGCATGGGAAACAGTGTCTAAATCCTTTATAATGAATATCTGTGGATCTGTGGATCCAAAGTTATTTGGATTTTTACGAATTATCTWTGAAAGACAGGGTCCTGAGAAATTGATGTTTCTTTTTTGCTGAGTTTATGTTGTAGTAGGGCCTACAGCAGCATGCCCTGAAGTATTGCTAAACATTCCAGCGCATTCCCTTTTTAGCCAGTTGATCGCTTTTTATTTCAAATGAGTAAGCTCTCTCGTCTCACACTGACCGACATTTAACACTCTGGAACACACAGATGAGGGAGGCAGTCAGAGCAGGCTGTTGAAGCTCAAGACTAACATCTCAGCACATTTTACACATCGATGGATGGAGTAGCCTAGCAGGCGCTGTTGCTATGATTTATTTTTTAGGGTTTCAGCTAAGAAAGAGCTTGTAAAAAGATTCCAAAATGCTGTGAGCATTCTGATGTCTCTTTGAGGACTTGGTGGGTTAATTTATAGTAAGTCCCGTTGCTCCTACATGCAAGCTTAATCTTTATGCTAAATAACCATGTACTGGTTTCATATTATTAATGACAGCTGCATTTGCACACCTTTGAATTGAAGCTCAGTAGTGCAAAATGATGATGCTTCAGTGACTGTCTGATAATATTCAACAGAACTGTAGGCCCCTGTCTCTAAGCATCTAGAGAGATTACATGAATTGGAAAAACCATGTCTAGATCTAACAGAAAGTTGGAAAATACTGTCCTTCTGGACCTTTCTTTTGAAAGGCAACCAGTTATCAGTTCAGTGTTTTTCCATGCTGTGGGAGAAAAATCCCCTCAGAGCAGCAGATGTGTTTTTGACTGAGTGATGTCTTATCTAACCTCTCACTCAACAGCTCTCTTTAGGCCCATACCTGTTGTATTTATTTTGATAGGCTCGTTTGGGATCCGTGAGGCATGACGGGGAAATGACTGGTCTGGCTTGTTGCTGGGGAATGAAAACCCCCACATGGATGTATTCATGAAGGAGGAACATGTGTCATCCATTACACTGGATAGGAGTGTGACATTAATGGCTGTCACCAGTTCGTCAGAACACACGCAGGATAAAACTGCGTTGACATGAAATGTATGAGAATATAAAAGGTATTTGGAGAGATGTTGAAGATCTACGTCTTTCAGTCATGGGTCATTTTTCAAAGGTCAATAATATTCCGATGGAAAGATGGTTTGAATACCAGTTAGTCATATACCAGATAGTCACTGGAATGGATTTGCTATTCCAGGCAATTAGAAAATAGATGGCTGTAAAAGCCACAGGCAATTAAGCAGATAACACAGTATATCTCTCCATGGCTGATAGGGTTGCAGTATTAACACACATCAATCAGCTAAGAATAAAACCCAGAATATTAGCTCTGGAGATTCTGTTGGGATTGACTGAATCAATAGTCTGTGTCTGGGTTTAATTCCTGATTTGATGGGCCTGCATTTAGATTTCATTGATGACCTCTAAAGTATTGGTAAAAGTAATTAATATAGGAAATAGGCCTGATATATCAGGAGATAAAAACAGAGAGAGTTCACATTAAACAAAACACTCAAGCCACGTGACAATGGAACTCATTATCTTAAGAGTAATGAATAAAGATCATACAAGCAAAATAGGAATCAATTCAAAACCATTTTCAATTGGCATGCATTCAATTGTTTGGCTTGCTTTGACACAATGTGGAAACTGCTGAGGTTAATTGGTTCATTAGCATTGTATAGCGATGGCTGCAATTTGCAATTTGCAATTTGAAACACAATTTATCCATGAGTCATTTCCATACATTGAAGTCCATAGAATTACAACGTGACCTTCAATTTCAGGAAACCTCTTTGTATAGGCAGAGGCTATACTTTTTTATCTGGCCTGTTGAGGGTGCTCTAATATGTAACATTTACTGTAAGCCATAAGCATTGATTGCTCCACTGCCAGTACCCAACATCTAATATTTTATCTTTTGCTTCTCAGGTGGAAACTTCTCCATAACTCATCACCCCCTCTGCCAATGGTAACTGGCACTCCCTGCAGAGCAAGAGACATCTTACAGGTAAGTCCAGCAAACAAAATGTGTAAAAGAAAACATGTTTATCGGAGCAGTTATTTATCCCAAACATGTTCCTATTTGAGCTTTACCACAGCAGCACATTCTGAGCCATTTTCTTTGTTTCACAATTATGTCAATAGATGCTAGCGTGTTGACATACAACATCCCTCCAGGGGAATATGTTGTTGTTTTTGCCCATGAGAGAATTCCTACTGGGCAAAAACTGGTTGAATCAACATTGTTTCCATGTAATTTCAACAAAAAATATCAACYTGATGACATTGAATCAACATAGAAAACTGTCATCAACATACGGAAATGTTGTCTCTTTTTCACCAAACTTTTAACATAAATCGAATGACATGGTAACATTTTATGTTGATTTCACGTGAAATTCACGTTAGTTGACAACTCAACCAAACGCATATAAATAATAGACATTGAACTGATGTCTGTGCCCGTGTTTGGATCATTTTCCCATCAACGTGTAGCTGTTCCTTTGAGGTATGATTCATCAAATAATTATTATGGCTTCTAGAAGAATAACCTTCCCTGAAGGCATTTTCAATTGGGTTCTCCCCATGGTAACAAGCACCTCCAAGAATATACCTTGAAGATAGGCATAGGCAGATGCTTAAACTGACAGATTTTGATGGGGATTTTTTAATGATGTCAAATAGATATAGACTCTTAAGGACTTTTAATCCCAATGGATTAGCTAGTTTCCATAAAACAGCTGCCTGGTTTAGCTGCTGAGTTAGTGTAGTGTTCTTAGCTAGCTAGCTAGCTATGTTGTGCTAGCTAACGAATATGCTAACATTAGGTAGCTAGCTAAACATTTGGCTATGGGGTGGCACTGGCACTATGGGATTATGAAGAGTGAATTAAATTGTTTCTTCGTCATCTTGCTAGGTAGTTACCTAGCTGTGGCCCTCTGGCTAGTATTAACAAGAGCTTTTAACAAAATAGTAACATTAGCGCAGATAGCTTGTAATCTAGACCATAAGCAATAACCACGGAGATGCATTGACAAACAACGCTACTGCCACCTTCTGGTTTGGAGTACTTCCAAGATCTTTGCTGTGTGAACACAAAAGAGATTGACTGCCGACACTGTTCAGATGTGCTAAGACTGGCCTCCCGAGTGGCGCTGTGGTCTAAGGCACTGCATCGCAGTGCTAGCTGTGCCACTAGAGATTCTGGGTTTGAGTCCAGGCTCTGTCGCAGCCGGCCGCGACCGGGAGACCCATGGGGCGGTGCACAATTGGCCCAGTGTCGTCCTGGTTAGGGGAGGGTTTGGCCGGCAGGGATGTCCTTGTCCCATCGCGCACTAGCGACTCCTGTAGCAGGCCGGGTGCAGCGCACGCTGACACGGTCGCCATGTGCACGGTGTTTCCTCCAACACATTATCGTGTGTCTGAGCTTTTAAGATAGTTAGACACGCTAGCTACTCTAACTTGATTGATAGCCTGAAATGGCTTCTTGGTAGCTAGGCGGGGAGACTGGGAGCCTAACTGGGCTAGCGAAAGACAACTTCATGAAATTGCTAGATGACTAGTAATATTACAGAGAAACAACAAAAACAAACACTTTTTTTGTGTCATTTTTTTTTTTTAACAGGACAAATCTGAGGGGGCACGTACCCTTGTGCCCCCTATGGGCATGACACCTCTGCTATCCCCAACCTTCTCAACTGTCTGTTTGAAGAATATTTAATTAAATAATAGATTGTTGCCTTTAAAGATACCAGTTGCTCAGTGTTAAGAGCTTTAAAAGTGCATGGCAGGTAGTTGGTCTTAAAAAAATGTCACCTCTACGCCTGCTCCCCCATTCCAGCGTTCAACGTTTCCGGTCTACTAACCACCGGTCCTGGCAACCCACATTGTGCACTTCTGGCAAACCAACATTGCGCACACCTGCTCCACATCGTTAAGCACACCTGGACTTCATCACCACCATTCATATAGGCCTCAGTAAGCCTCAGCCATCAGGCAGTATTGGTTTTGGTTACGTTCAGTACGTGGCTCCATCCATGATGATGATGATGATGATGATGAGGATTATTAAACTCACCTTCTGCACCTGTTTCCTGACTCCCTTTGTATACATTACAAAAAATAAAGTCATGTTAATCAGAAATATAATTGAAAAATGTTCAACTGTCTCTGTCCTCTGAATTGTCATATCCAGTCAAATCCAGTTTGTGTTTCAACCCAGCACAAGTGACATGTTTGTGACATGTTACACAATTCCCTTTACAGAGAAAATCATAGTCAAGTAAACACTTTCTTTTGGAATGTGAATAATTACTAAAACCTCAGGCATGTTGTTCTTTCCATTGTTTAATTCAGTCATAATTGAATCAGACATTTGGTCTGAGCTAGAGAGCAGGAATTATGTTTTGTATATTGTTCTGACTGTACTGAGAGCATATTTCCCTTTTAAACATTAGAGTACAGCTTGACTGTAATTGCATGAGACACTTGAGGTATACTCTAGAACGGCATGAATATAAGCATGTCTAGTGAGGTAAAACATTGTCCTGTTGAGCTCTTTAAGTAGCAATCACTTTACACTAGAGGACCAAGTATGATCGGTCTTTAATGTGATTTTCTTCTTGTGATTACCTACACGTCCTGTAGCCTAAACTGGAGGTGCTAATTTGAAGTTGATTGCACATTTATCACTCTATAAACAGGGACATGTGATGGAGACACTTCACAAAGCTTCTACGATGTGGTGGGTCACCAGAGTCCAGAACCTTTGCTAGTGAGATTTTCCAATGAATACCTAACTACCGAGCCACAAACAGTGAGCCCCATGTAGTCTTTTCAGTTGTCTGTCCACCTCTGTCAAGCAGTTTCCACATCTCATCCATGCTCTGTGTGTAGCTTGGCTCTGTCCCTCTGTCCCTCTGCTCTCTTCTCTCATCTCCTCTCTCCATATGCTGGGTCCTCAGGCTGCACTGTGCTCATACCTAAAGGCTCTGTCTTCTTTCTCTAGACCCATCTGGTCCCCTCTCTCCCTAGTGGCCCTTCAGTTGGGGACCATGCCAACACCTCCCCTGGTTGGCACCCAGTGTCTGGCAGTCCATCTTCCTGTCTCTTAACTCTTGTCTGGAAGCTGTGAATGCCAATCGATGGTATCATTGTCTATATTTTTAATGGCCTTAGTTTGTTGCCAATAGTGTTGGCACCACTGACCTACAGGGTTGGCACTGCCTCAAGAAGCAGGGAATGTAAAACCACAACCATGACCAGCCAACCCCCAAAGAGTGTGTATATTTCTCTCTCCTCAAAAATATAGGGCAGGGATACCCAGCGGCTTAGCATGACCTATCGTAATGTGTCTGTGAGTGAGTGCACTTCAGTGGCGGTCGGTGCCATTTAAGATGAGGGAGTACGATTATTTGTATTTCTATTAAAACATATTGGATGACTGTCATTCATATTCCATTCACCCAGCTCAATTTTACATCGATACGTTTAGGCTACTACATGATACTCAAATTTTCCCTATACCCATCATGAGGTTGCTACAACCTAGCCTACGAATGAAAGTTTACAACGTAGAGATATGTTTTTGTAATCAAGGTGATAGACAGTGACATATTCAATACTGCCTTGCACACTCCAGCTGATCTAGGGTGTATTGGACAAATTCAGTTTCTATTGGACAAATTCAGGTATGTTTATCCTCGTTTCGTTATGTTAAAAAACGTTTTTCAACAGAATCGGCGGAATGAATGCACCTCTGATCACATGCAAACACAGTTCACTTTCATAGCAGCCACATACAAACAGCATGATCACTTTGCTCATTGTATTCTTTTTCGCATCTACGAGCTCTCCTCCTCTCACCTTTTCCCTTCACATGTGGACCTCATTACACAACACATCAGCTGTCTGTGACCAGGCGAAAAAACCTTTCCAAGCCAAACCATCTTAACCGCTAACTGCTACACACAGCCTACATCATTGTCATCATATTTGCTAACGTCATAGTCAACATAGCTACGATAACTAACGCGGTAGTATAAACCCGCTACAATCATTCAGTGCAGTGTACAGTCAGCAAGCAGTTTAGCAGTTACACCAGTGGGCCCTGGTGGCAATAAATTAATAAAACCAAAAGCTTACCTTGACTTGGAAGAGTTTCAGTGTTGGATAGCCATAGCCAGATAGCTAACATAGCATCCCTCTCTGTTTGAGCCGGGTGTTTGAGTATGCTAAACTAGCTATGTGCATTCACTAGCTAAGTAAGTGAAAGTGAAGTGAAAAAAAACTCAACAAAATATACCTCTATAATCCATATATAATCTCTTGCTTCTCCTTCATTTCTGAATAAATGTATTTACTTAAAACTGTTCAACTATTGTCTTTCTCTCTCTTTGAGTCAACTACTCAACACATTTTATGCACTTCAGTACTAGCTAGCTATAGTTTATGGTTTCAGTACTAGATTTATTCTCTGATCCTTTGATTGGGTGGACAACATGTCAGTTCATGAAACAAGAGCTCTGATAGGAGCTGTCATAATTACTGTATAAGTTTATGGAAGGGGGTGAGAAACATGAGCCTCCTAGGTTTTGTATTGAAGCCAATGTACCTAGAGGAGAATTCCAAGTCTGTTTTATTCAGGTATTTGGTGACGTGAATATATTTAGTATAGTTTTATCTAAAAAGGATAATCATTTAATGTTTCATTATTTTTATGAAATTGACTGTGGAGGATGGTCCTCCCCTTCCTCCTCAGAGGAGCCTCCCTTGGTGCCCTTATTTCCTGCTTAACCCACTGTAATATTTTACATACTTTTGCCTTCGTTTTTGGGCCATTTATTCTTTGTGATCTATCTGGTTGTCTAACACTGACAATAATCCTATCTTTCCTGAGAATATACTAAATCTGTATTTTATCTGAGAATAAAACTATACAGTATCTATAATGAAGGGGTATGAGTATGAAGACTGGTTGGTGGGACACAGAAGGGACATTGGTGTAACAACTCAAAGGAAACAATACCAACTGGGTGTAATCAGAAAAGCATATTTACCCTTTTCACAACTGATCTTTACTGTCGTTCAAAAAAACCTGAGGTCAGCGGAGACTATTTACACTTCCATTATGATCTCCTCCTTGCGTGAGTCAAGAAGCGAACTCCTACGTGAATAGGTTGTATGTCATTCAGTGGTGGAGCATCTGGTTGTGTTTTCAATGTAGACATGTTTACCCATGAGCTCTACCCACAAAGTCAACAGTAGAAACCACTGAATGGTGTGAGAGCCACCAACCAAGCAGATAGTCAGTCCACCACACCCCTTAAACAACGACATCAGTCACGTCTGGCAAAGACTATACGGAAATGGAATACAGAAGTGGCAACCAGATTGTTACAGTATGGGAATAAAACACATATTACATGCCATCTGAGTGGCTTTAGTCTTCACAATTAAATGTTCTTCTGTTGTAAGACCTTTGTCTCAGATCTTCTAATAATAGTAGAAGACCTGAGACAAAAAGGCCTTACACCTTAAGCACATTATGTGCTTAAGGTAATGTACCATTTGACCAATAAATGCTCTTATATCCACTTAAAGCTTGATGTGACTGGTAAAAACACTCAGAACAGAACATTGAAGCCTGCCCAGAGGCTCTGAATCCCATTACCAAGACCGTGTTCATCAAGTCAATCAATGGCCTCAAGACTTCATGTCAACAGGACTCATATGTACCATAGCTACAGGGGCTCTCATCTGTGACAACAGCCCCGACAACAAAATCCAGGGACAGAGACAATGCAACTACTAATGGAGCATGCTAGCTGGCTGTTGTACACAAAGACTCTGGCAATGGCAATACCCCGAGGATGAGTTCCCAGTGCTCTTTTTTTCAGCACTCTGACATATTTTTGTCAGCCATCTTGTGATGTAGTAGTGATGTTGGAGATGTTCTTGCTTGGGGTAGAAGATGCTCTTCAAAGAATAGTAGTACTCTATGATGCCAACAGGTCCATTTCAGGCAGGGAAAATCATGATGAATTACACTCAAGAAGCCAGTCAGGAGAATGTTTTCCACCCCAGTTGACAATGCAACTTGTGGTGGGAAACAAAAAAAAAACTGCGCTTTTCTGATTCAGAATTGAGAGAATTGTATTGCAACCCATGCAAAGGGAGATGTTTTTTTGTCTTTTTCACCTTTGATCTGTTAAGCCTACATTTGAATAACCTTTAACATCATGTCACCTCATCTTAGTCCTTGTTTGTTCTTTCTGAGGTAAATGTAGCACTGTACTGTATTGTTCCGGGCCAGGATACTGTACACCAACCTTTCCTATAGTGAAGAGGCGATTGGAGGAGAATCTCAATTGCATACTCCTCACATCCTCTCTCCTCGCCTCCTTCTCAATACCCTGTGGGTTTTGATGAGGCGAGGAGAAAGGACACGAGGAGTATGCAATTGAGATTCTCCCTGGGGTGTGTTCAGTGATATTTTTGCATTTGCTGCCTATTCCTGCATTTTTTAGTAAGTTGCTGCACTTGACATTTTCAGGAATTTGCACTAAGATGGATTAAAGAGTATGACTAAAATGTGTTTTTGGAAGATATGATGGAGGTACCATTAAAATGAACTCGCAAGCCAGCAATCCTCCAGCGAGGTGTGGTTTCTTATTTAGTCCAAATAACCTATTCATTATAATAGCAACATGAATGAATAATAAGAGGATTTCATAACTTTGCGTATGGCTCCAAATGAGAGTCAGCTTGTTTAAACAGTCTACATGGGCCTAATAAACAAATAAACATACACAGTAAAATTGTTTCTTTATGCCACAAAAACATAATTGACTTGGAATTCAATCCAACTTTTTGGAGGAAAACAATGTTTAAGTGGAGCACTTCGGATAATATTCCAAGTTATAACCATATCCTTTTTTGGGAGTGGGGGGGGGGGGTGTCCCCTATACGGATACATTGGGTCTGACATTGAGACTTACAGTACTTATTCTGTGATGTAACTATGGAAATGTCCAAGCACAGATGAAAGAGATCCGAAAAGCTATAGTCTAAAGTGGTTGACAAGGCTATCAGAGTTGCAAACCCAATGTTCCCCTTATTAAAATGAAGCCATCATAGCATCACACACAGCACCAAGATGCCAGGGGGATGATATAATGAGAGTAGTCTGTAACTGACCTCAAACTAACTCTGACAGCACCTCTAACAATAATAGAGAACACTACACAGCATACTATTTTAGTCACAGCAACAGAAGTGCCAAACCAGTTAGGCCTGTGACTTCAACCAATCCCAAATAAAACACAATGACCCCCAAATCTCACGTTAAAGAATGGTTCATAAAGAACTATTCTATTTCAACTCCATGCCTTCAGAGCAGAGTTTCTCGCAGCAGCCTAGCCCGGGTATCCTCAGTTATTCAGATGTGTTGGAAATAATGACCTCCCAGGGTCAAAGTCACAGCAGTCGCTGTGGAGCARGCTCACTCTGCTCACCCTGTTATTGTGAAGCATCACTCCCATGCTGAGCGGTTCCAAACAGAGGGTTCTAAGGTTAGGGAGAGAGCGAGGGTATGTCTGTGTGACGGGTCATCACATCACAGCAACCTGTAACACTCTCCATTAGTTCCCATGCCTTCTTATGTAAGTACCTTTATACTGTGTGTGGCTTATGGGTGGACAAAATTGGTTGTCATTTCCTTCCAGGCTATTTTGGTACTGCTGAGGGTTATTATGGAAACGTTGTTTAAATTAAGGTATGTTTTCTGGCTTCATGCTATACACAGAGGAATTGCTAGATTACAGTTTAATCAGAGAGTAGAGGTGGTCCCGGACAGGGAGGACATCCCTTCTAGCGAGCGACAACGGACAGACTGTGTCTCATCGCACGTATGACCAGGGTAATGACAGGAAGTGATGAAGCTCCACTTCCTTTCTTACTTCCTTTAATATTTGGTCCCCATGACCTCATAGGACATGCCAGATCCTGACAAATCAGCAGCTCCAGAGAGAGGAAACCACTTCTTACTCCTACACAGAGAGGATTCAACTCATCTGACTTTAAGGGGATATAAATAACCTTGCATGTTTGAGACTCAAAGTCACTTACCCCCATATTGGTTTTAAATATGGCAATATGTGTCTTATGGGTTCCCTGGAATTATGCTTTCTGTTAATGAGCTCTATACATCTTTGATATAAATATTACTTCAAGCCAATTCCTTCCCTCCTTCCCCCCATCCACTCTGGAAATAGAATAGAGGTTCCGAGGGACCTGTGTATCTCTGAAACCAACCAAAATAAAAAATGGAAAAATTAATTTTACATAAGTATTCAGACCCTTTACTTAGTTCTTTGTTGAAGTACCTTTGGCAGTGATTACAGCCTTGGGTCTTCTTGGGTATGATGCTACAAGCTTGGCACAACTGTATTTGGGGAGTTTCTCCCATTCTTCTCTGCAGATCCTCTCAAGCTCTGTKAGGTTGGATGGGKAGCYTCGCTGCACAGCTGTTTTCAGGTCTCTCCAGAGATGTTAGATCGGCTTCAAGCCCGGGCTCTGGCTGGGCCACTCAAGGACATTCAGAGACTTGTCCCAAAGCCACCCCTGGGTTGTCTTTGCTGTGTGCTTAGGGTCGTTGTCCTGTTGGAAGGTGAACCTTCGCCCCAGTCTGAGGTCCTGAGCGCTCTGGAGCAGGTTTTCATTAAGGATCTCTCTGTACTTTGCTCCATTCATCTTTCCCTCGATCCTGACTAGTCTCCCAGTCCCTGGCACTGAAAGCATCCCCAAAGCATGATGCTGTCACCACCATGGATCAGCGTAGGGATGGTGCCAGGTTTCCTCTAGACGTTTGGCATTTAGGCCAAAGTGTTAAATCTTGGTTTCATCAGACCAGAGAATCTTTTTCTCATGGTCTGAGAGTCCTTTAGGTGCCTTTTGGCAAACTCCAAACGGGCTGTCATGTGCCTTGTACTGAGGAGTGGCTTCCATCTGGCCACTCTAGCATAAAGTTCTGATTGATGGAGTGCTGCAGAGATGGTTGTCCTTCTGGAAGGTTCTCCCATCTCTAAAGAGGACCTCTGGAGCTCTGTCAGAGTGACCATCGGGTTCTTGGTCACCTCCCTGACTAAGGTTAACCACAGATGGACTCCAATCAAGTTGTAGAAACATCTCAAGGATGGTCAATGGAAACAGGATGCACCTGAGCTCAATTTCGAGTATCATAACTTACGTAAATAAGGTATTTCTGTTTTAAATTTGTATTACACTTGCAAAAAAAAATTCAACCTGTTTTCATTTTGTCATTATAGGGTATAGTGTGTAGATTAACGAGCAAAACATTTTATTTAATCCATTGTAGAATACGGCTGTAACGTAACAAAATGTGGAAAAAGTGAAGGGGTATTTGGTATTTGGGTATTTTATTAGGATCCCCATTAGCTGTTGCAAAAGCAGCAGCTACTCTTCKTGGGGTCCACACAAAACATGAAACATGACATAATACAGAACATTAATAGACAAGAACAGCTCAAGGACAGAACTAAATACGTAGCCTACATATCAATGCATACACACAAACTATATTGGTCAAATAGGGGAGAGGCGTTGTGCTGTGAGGTGTTGCTTTATCTGTTTTTTGAAACCAGGTTTGCCATTTATTTGAGCAATATGAGATTAAATGGAGTTCCATGCAATAATGGCTCTGTATAATACTGTACGCTTTCTTGAATTTGTTCTTGATTTGGGTACTGTGAAAAGACCCCTGGTGGCATGTCTGGTGGGGTACGTGTGTGTGTCAGAGCTGTGTGTATGTTGACTATGCAAACAATTTGGGATTTTCAACACATTAATGTTTCTTATAAAAAAAGAAGTGATGCAATCAGTCTCTCGACAAATCTTAACCAAGAGAGACTGACAGGCATAGTATTTATATCAGCCCTCTGATTTTGAAGAACAAGACATGCCGCTCTGTTCTGGGCCAGCTGCAGCTTAACTCGTTTTTTCCTTGCAGCACTGGACCACACGACTGGACAATAATCAAGATTAGACAAAACTAGAGCCTGCAGAACTTGCTTTTTGGAATGTGGTGTCAAAAAAGCAGAGCATCTCTTTATTACAGACAGACCTCTCCCCATCTTTACAACCATTGCATCTATATGTTTTGACCATGACAGTTTACAATCTAAGGTAACACCAAGTAATTTAGTCTCCTCAACTTGTTCAACAGCCACACCATTCATTACCAGATTCAGCTGAGGTCTAGAACTTAAGGAATGAATTGCTCTTAGTTTTAGAGATGTTCAGGATCAGTTTATTACTGGCCACCCATTCCAAAACAGACTGCAACTTTAAGGGTTTCAGTGACTTCATTAGCTGTGGTTGCTGATGCGTATATGGTTGAATCATCAGCACACATGGACTCAACATGCTTTGTTTAATGCCAGTGACAGGTCATTGGTGAAAATAGAAAAGAGTAGAGGGCTTAGAGAGCTGCCCTGCGGTACATCACACTTTATATGTTTGACATTAGAGAAGCTTCCATTAAAGAAAACCCTTTGAGTTCTATTAGATAGATAGCTCTGAATCCACGATATGGCAGAGGTTGAAGAGCCATAACACATACATTTTTTCAACAACAGGTTATGGTCAATGATATCAAAGGCTGCACTAAAATCTAACAGTACAGCTCCCACAATCTTCTTATTACCAATTTCTTTCAACCAATCATCAGTCATTTGTGTCAGTGCAGTACATGTTGACTGCCTTTCTCTATAAGCATGCTGAAAGTCTGTTGTTAATTTATTTACAGAGAAACAGCATTGAATTTGGCCAAACACCATTTTTTACAACAGTTTGCTAAGAGCTGGCAGCAAGCTTATAGGTCTGCTGTTAGAACCAATAAAGGCCGCTTTACCACTCTTGGGTATAAAAATTAATTGGCTTCCCTCCAGGCCTGAGGACAAAGACTTTCCTCTAGGCTCAGATTAAAGATATGACAGATAGGAGTGGCTATATAGTCAGCTACCATCCTCAGTAGCTTTCCATCTAAGTTGTCAATGCCAGGAGGTTTGTCATTAATTTGAACAACAATTTTTCCACCTCTCCCTCACTAACTTTACAGAATTGAAACGTGCAATGCTTTTCTTTCATTATTTGTTTTTTTATGCATGAATACGATAGCTCACTGTTCGTTGTTGTAATTTCCTGCCTAAGTTTGCCCACTTTGCCAATGAAGTAATCATTAAAATAATTGGCAACATCAAATAGTTTTGTGATGAATAAGCCATCCTATTCGATGAAAGATGGAATTGAATTTGTCTTTCTGCCCATAATTTAATTTAAAGTCTCCAAAGTTTTTTTCCATCATTCTTTATTTCATTGATCTTGGCTTCATAACACAGTTTGTTCTTCTTTTTGTTGAGTTTAGTCACATAATTTTTCAATTTGCAGTAAGTCGGCCAGTCTGATGTGCAGCCAGACTTATTAGCCACTCCTTTTTCCCCATCTCTTTCAACCATGCAGTTTTTCAATTCCTCATCAATCCATGGAGCCTTAACAGTTCTAACAGTCAGTTTCTTGACAGGTGCATGTTCATCAATAACTGGAAGAAGCAATTTCATAAATTCATCAAGTGCAGAGTCTGGATACTCCTCATTAATCACATCAGACTGTCGTGTCTTTGGCTATGCCGGATTAATTGCTATGACATGCTATTCTACAAAATAATTTCTCCGTAATTAATATCACCTGATTGAACTAATCATGTAAATGTAATTAACTAGAGAGGGACACCACGAAATAATATTTATAGAGCTGTTATCTTCCGAATAAACTCTTAAAGATTTAGTAATATTTTACATCAATAGCAGTCAATATTAATCGTCATCTTACTTCAGTCTCATATTCTGAAAGTTGTAAATTCTTGGTTATCTGCAAGAATCCTGGCTAACAAGTTGAATCAGCAATACAAAATTGGGTTTAATTATTTATTTACTAAATACCTAACTAAATCACACAGAATCACACATACACAATTAAATCATAACTTGATTACAAATTGCCGTCATAAAGGAAAACTTCCCTAGCGGGTGGAACAGATATGACAGCTTGTTACACAAAGGAAAAGGGGCTGGGTTTGAGTGAAAGAGCTGGAGACTGGAACAGAGGCGAAGCTGTGCTATCGTAAATACAGTATCTTATGCATTCTAAATTACCGCCCATTTGGAAAAGGAAAATGCAATAAATATTTACTCTGAGCTGCGCTTCAGTAGGTTGGTGGTAGATGGAAGACCGTGTTGCCAAACCGAGTCCTCTGTCCTTTTGAAGAATGTCTCTGGTGGTCACTGGATATGTTGTAGTAACGTCGTTGTGTAGTAGACGGGATACTCTGACTGTGCTTCCTAACCTGCGTTTGTAGCAGCTGTTGCTAACTCAACGGCTAGGAGGTATCACTTCTGTAGTGAATTACGAGTTCAAAGTTCATACCATTCACAACCAAAGCTCATGCTGATGTTGGCTTAGTCCTGTAGTTTTATCTGAACCATTCTGACATGGGATCGTCACCCTCATATCCTCGGAACAGAAGGTTATATTTTCGTCAATGGCTTATGTAGTGGAGGGAGAGGGGTGTGTCTGAAAAGTTTATAACCCATGTCTCTTCACAGGGGCGGGCCACTGGTTGAGCAGAGGCCCAAACTTATGAAAACCCAAATCTCTCATTTGGAAGCTAAAATTACATTTCATCTCTTCACAAATAATTTCATATTCAAACATTTGAATTAAACAACAATTCCATGTGAATCCGATATCTATGATGTTTAGACTTTCCACAGTAGAGTTTATGTCATTCTATCATTGATGAGAATGTGTCAGAGGGCAACTGAACGGACATAATATACCTTAAGTACCACCGCATATGTTCAGTTGGTCGGATTACCAGAATATAGTTCATTTCCCCCCAACTTCTGATGTTCCCAGAATCTCTATGTTAACCAAAGGGGCTTTCTAATGTCACATCAGTAGAGTAGGGAGAGGAACGGGGGAGGGGGGAAAGAGGTATTTATGACTGTCATAAACCTACCCCCAGGCCAACGTCATGACAAGACCGATAAATCTTTTTAACATCATCCACATAAGAGTCACAGCAAAATCTTTTGTATGATCTCTTATATACTATTTTAGGCCCAGCTTTTGGAAATTTGGCTTTCCTGGATATAGCCACTATATTGTGATCACTGCATCCAATGGGTACGGATACAGTTTAGGAACAAAGTTCTACAGTATTAGTAAAAATGTGGATGATCTTGTTTTTTTAAATGTATTTTTGATTGAACCTTTATTTAAATATTTCTGTAAAGTTGTTCCTGTGGTGTTTGTAAACACCGTGGTAGGTTGATTAATAACCTGAACCAGATTACAGGCACTGTTTACAGTAAGAAGCTTCCTCTTGGGCAGACAGCTTGATGAAAACCAGTCAATATTCAGGTTCCCAAGAAAGTAGAACTCTTTGTTTACATCACATACATTATTAAGCATTTCTCACATATTATTTAGATACTGATTGTTCGCATTTGGTGGCCCATAGCAACACCCCAAAAGAAAAGGCTTTAGATGTGCCAAGTGAACCTGCAACCACAACACTTCAATAACACTTCAATAACATAAGATATTCTCTAAGCATTACAGGGATATGGCTCTGAATATACAGCAACACCTCCCCCATAAGCATTTCTGTCTCTTCTATAGATGTTATATCCTTGTATTGCTGTATCATTAAATTAATTATCTAAGTGAGTCTCAGAAATGGCTAAAACATTAATATTATCTGATGTTAACAAGTTATTGATTTCATGAACCTTATTTCTAAGGCTAAGCAGGGTTATTTTCAGCCCTTTCCTGGGTCTGAATACTTTCCGAATGCACTGCTTGGATGGTGATATGTACTGTTTGCCAGAACAGCCCCAGAGCTTTGAGGTAAGTTTGTTTCCAAGTATATGAAAACCGTGTTGTGTGTGTTAGTGTGTGTCACGACAGACAGTGTTGACCGCAGGGGCGTCAACACCTGAGGGTGTGTTTCACTCATTGAAGCGGTTAGCCTGATGACACACTCGGTGGGCATTACCTGCTTTCTGAGCTTCCAAAGTGAGTTCCTGCCTCCACATAAACAAGGAATGGAAAGATGACTTCAGCAAAGCACATAATTATTGTTTGTGGTGTCTGTTTGATGGGTTTGATAGCACTGCAGTGTCTACACTGATACTGGTCTTTCATCTCCAGATAAGACAGCTGCTTCAGGGGGAAAGGACTCACATGGATTAAATGATGTTGCTGCTGTAAAAAAAGGTTATTCCTAGAGCAGCACTGGACCCCCGTGGCACACATTGGCAAAGGGTTGAGCACGTGTGGTGTGCGCTATAAAAAATCMGATAAATGTGTGACATTGGTGTTGGGCTGCGATAGCATCAATAAAGATTTGTTTTGCTTTCATATCAGTATGCAATGACCCATTTTCTCTGGKGATCTTGTCACCTGTTCTTTAAAAAACTAAACAAATGCGTTGTTAATAGGTCAACCATGTGTTGAACAAAAGGAAAGTCTTACTTGAAAATACTACAAAGGCCTAGGTTAGTTCACACTGGATAGTGTGTGAATAAATGAGAAGAGAACTGTTTGCAACTGTCAATTAGCAGGCTCACAATAAGACCTGGGGTGGGAGTCAGTGTTGAGCTGTTCTGCACGTCGGTAAAAATCCACCTGCTGTGTTTCTTGTCCCGAGGCATTGTTTACATTTCAACTAGGTAACACTGAGAAACTTTTCCTAAATCCCTGCTGCCTCAAAGCACTTGAACACAGCTCAAAAAACTGGTCCTTGAAACGTTCCAAGAATATTACTAGACTGGAAAAATATACACCTATTCATCTATGTTAATCCCAAAATGTGTATGAYGGAAAACCACAACACAAGACAGGAAATGTTTTCTTATTTTCCAAGCTGCTAAAGTAGGTCTATGGCTCACAGATTTCAGTAGCAAAATCATGGGTAAATATTTWATTTTTGCATTCCATTTTGCCTTCTCACAGGTCTTGTGTTATTTGCTACTCAGTCAGATGTGTTTTGGATTAAAATCTGAAAGACTTTGGCACACTTTTGAATACATTCGGAGTAATTCTGAATTGACCGTGAAAAGATTGACCTAAGATTGCATCGATTAGTTTTCCATGTCATACCACACATATATCCATACCATATCCATATCCATACCACATATACATCCCTTGTTTTCCTCTCATGTCACATGTTAAAAAGAGTGAAAAAGGTGTTAAAGAAGAGTGAAAAAAAATTACATTGAAAACTTTGTTTACTCAGTTATATGACCTGCAAGCTGTCGGAGAGGAAAAACACACACACACACACACACACACACACACACACACACACACATACATGCGTGCACACGCACACGCACACACGCACGCACACACACACATACAATCTCTCCTGGTTCTGGTCTTATTGCCTGTACGTTGGCAGAAAAACAGAACAAAACTTCAAGGGCAGTCCAAAATATATTATTAGATTCACAAACAACACCGCTGTGTTCTCCCAGCCCAGGCTTAAACACTGCAGCAGTATCTGTCTGGAGCAACTGGGGTAAAAGGATACACATCTAAGAATAAGGCCTACTTGCTTGGTTCATCCGTTATAGAGGTGGATCAGATGATTTTGTATCGTTTGTTTATTCGTCTTTTCGTTCATATTTTTCAACCAACATAGAACTGGGAGGTGTCAGGCATCCCAGTGTGTCAGACACTTTTAGATGACTTCACCTCGTGTCCCTCGACACCCTTGATACACTCCTGTGTCGCTGTGACATTATCAGCATCCAGCCCCTCCTAGGAAACCTCCCTGTCCTGGCACCACAGAGGCACCAGACTCCAGGGGAAAACATCCTTCATGCCTACACAATGTGACAAGTCCCTCTACTTAGAATCACCCAGGGAGAAATGAGAGAGAATTCTGCTACGAGAAAATGAACTTTTGGTCAATGGCTCACATTGACAGTACTTGACATATCTGGGTCTCTGCTGTGGAGAAATACTGGTAGTCATTATTCACAAAAGCTTGGGAACAGGGACCCTGTTGAAACAAACACTTTTATAAAGTAACCAAACATTATTTTCAATTTCTGTTAAACTGTAATTTAACCACCCACCTTCCTCATTCCTGTGTGAGCAAGAGTTAACTTCGAGTAAAAAAAAAATGCAAAAACAAAACTTTCCTCAGTGTAGTACAAACTCCAATAGAATGGAGAATGAGTCACATTCAAAAGTATGAAAGTATGTGAAAATAACATTGTTTGACTAAGTTGCTCTTGGCATAGTCTCGGGTATGGTGTGTTGAAAAAGCATGTCTGGGCTTGAAGTAAGGAGGAGACGAGACAAACAGTTGTGTAGGCACTTGGCATGATGCCAACATGGGGGAGTTTTCATAATCACTTAATTGGCTTGATTGTCTGTCTGCACTTTGACCACAAGATGCTCTGTGTGACCATGAATGTGTATAACAAGCACATTTGCATGTTTTACTTAACGTTAGCATTCTCTTCAGTCTCTTCAATGTCTTATTTATTTGAATCTAATCCAAATAACTTTATCACCCAACTGCTGATGCTGTCAAATACAGCAGGGTTGAGTCAGGTGAATAGGTTGACAAACCAGATCTATGAAGTAAACAGAAGGTTCGGATTTAGCCTGCCAAGCCAACCTGTATGTAATATAAATGCAAATATGCACCAATCATAGCTGCTAACCGTGACTCTCCAGACAAATATTATCACTGGAAAATGACTCCACAACAATTGGATGACATTTAGTATGACAGCAGTTGGCATTTCAGAAAGGTGCCCTATATCTTTCATCTCTATAGAGGTATGGCAGCATTCATTCATGTAAATGTATTCATTGGGTGAGCATATATCCTGGTGAAGAAGTATAAAGGCAGTTTCTGTTATCATGGAAGTACTACTGAACTCAGCTACCCCACGTTGGCATGATCATAACAAAGTAAACGGGCTTTTTATCTGCTGGAATTGATGATGACATGTTGACAATATCATCAAGGACATTCCTTTGTTAGTAACAGATCCGATTCCTTGTTCCTGTTTTGTAACATGCTATTTCACCCCTTGTCGGAAACAATGTCAGCAATGTTTTTGAGGCCGCAAATAACAAAACAACAACAATGGATGGAGTTACAGAAAGTACAGTATAGAAAGTTTGACTCACAGTACTCCCCTGCTAACACAATCTATAGAATGAGCCACGAGTATTCAAAGCAGTCCTTCTCCGCAGCCATTAAATGCAAACAAGTTTGCCCCCCTCTCGGTCCTCCAACTAATTCTCTCTTGGACAGAGAGAAGAGAGATCTTCTAAAGATCCTGCACAGATATGGTGGGTGTCTCAGGATTAATGATGTTTGCTCTCCTCTCCGGTTCTCTCTGGGAGCTGGTGAATAATACAGAAGGAGAGGTCAGCAGCGAGGGTCGGGTCAGAGCTGCTCTGCTCCCTGGAGCCTGTAGCATGTCTTAGCCCAGACTCACATCCACCCGGGGTATAGGGGGGTTGAGGAGGAAGAGTCAATGGGGGTTTGGGACTCTTGCTTGAATTTGGTGGCAGATGACCTCTGTTCTGTGTGTTACTCTGTGTAGTTGGTGTTAAGAGTGTGTGTGTGTTGGGGAGTGTGTGTCTGTGTATGTGTGCGTAGATGTGGTTGCATGTGTAAAGCAACCCTGAGGGAGTCTGTGGCATTTTACACACCGATATAGAGAGAGAGGGAGGAAGAGAAGAGAGGGCCGGAGGGCGGGAGGTGTGGAGAGGAATGGGTAAGGAGTGTCACCTTAGGGAGGTCACTTTCACAGAGCTCAAGGTCTACTGCTGCTGAACACCACTGTGAGTATAAAAAGCTGCAGACTAATTGTCTATGACTTCATTCCTCTTTAGGGAAAATGAATGTTAGCGGCAGAAAAAGATGCATTGAATCCCAATGAAAAGATTTCAAATGAAATAAAGCTGGGACTACATGTATACCCAGACAGCACACATACTGTACATCTCGCCAGCGTCGACCTGACAGTGGTATATCGTTAGTAGACAGTGTTCCATTTAGAACGTCGGCGGGAGGGTGGCTGTGAGTGTGGGAGGTCGAAATGCATGCGCGCAGCATCGTCACATGGCCGCTCAGCATCACAGAGTCGGCCTTAGATGGTGTAGACATCGACATTGGGACGAGTGTAACAACGCTTGAATAGCTGCCTTCTCTCGATGCATAATCATTCCTCACCCGCAGGGGCATGTTTCACATCTTTTAGGCAAAGCCTGCCAATGGATCGTCAAACATTTTCGGCTTGGTTGGCAATCATTTTTGATCAGAAAATATGTTTAAAGCCTATAGGCTTAAATAAATAAATACAATCGCATTTTCTGAATACAGTACTTGTCCCATGCCAACTTAAATGATCGAAATACATTTTTAGGCTTTCAAAACCATGAAACTGATGGGCCATAAACATTTTATTTTGTCTCTAGATCGTACTAGGCAGCATGCAGCTTTGACATGCATCGTCCAAACAGCGACTGAAGGGCGAATGCGATCTAATGTCGACATCTCGGCGAAATCTTGCCAATGTACAAACACTCTCTATACTAAATCGGCCTGATGTATCATGTAAAGATAGGGCCGACATCGACGCGATGTACAGTGCATTCGGAAAGTATTCAGACCCTTTGACTTATTCTAAAAGTGATTAAATAAATAAAAATCCTCATCACACAAAACACAATAATGGCAAAGCGAACATTTATTTATCTACCCCAGTGAAATTGAGCTCAGGTGCATCCTGTTTTCATTGATCATCCTTGAGATGTTTCCACAACTTGATTGGAGTCCACCTGGGGTAGATTCAATTGTTGGACATGATTTTGAAAGGCACACACCTGTATATACGTATAAGGTCCCACAGTTGATAATGCATGTCAGAGTAAAAACCAAGCCATGAGGTGGAAGGAATTGTCTGTAGAGGTCCGAGACAGGATTGTGTCGAGGCACAGATCTGGGGAAGGTTACCAAACAATGTCTGCAGCATTGAAGGTCCCCAAGAACACAGTGGCCTCCATCATTCTTAAATGGAAAAAATTTGGAACCACCAAGACTCTTCCTAGAGGTGGCCGAACGGCCGAACTGAGCAATCAGGGGTGAAGGGCCTTCGTCAGGGAGGTGACCAAGAACCCGATGGTCACTCTGACAGAGCTCCAGAGTTCCTCTGTGGAGATGGGAGAACCTTCCAGACAGACGACCATCTGTGCAGCACTCCACCAATCAGGCCTTTATGGTGGAGTGGCCAGACAGAAGGCACATGACAGCCCGCTTGGAGTTTGCCAAAACAAGATTCTCTGGTCTGATGAAACCAAGATTGAACACTTTGGCCTAAATGACAAGCATCACATCTGGAGGAAGCCTGGCACCTTCCCTATGGTGGCAGGAACTTGGAGACTAGTCAGGATCAAAGGAAAGATGAACGGAGCAAAGTACAGAGAGATCCTTGATGAAAACCTGCTCCAGAGCACTCAGGACCTCAGACTGGGGGCGAAGGTTCACCTTCCAACAGGACAACGACGCTAAGCACACAGCCAAGACAACGCAGGAGTGACTTCGGGACAAGTCTCTGAATGTCCTTGAGTGGCCCAGCCAGAGCCCGAACTTGAACCTGATCGAACATCTCTGGAGAGAGCTGAAAATAGCTGTGCAGCGACGCTCCCCATCCAACCTGACAGAGCTTGAGAGGATCTGCAGAGAAGAATGGGAGAAATTCCCCAAATACAGGTGTGCCAAGCTTGTAGCGTCATACCCAAGAAGAGTCAAGGCTGTAATCGCTGCCAAAGGTGCTTCAACAAAGTACTGAGTAAAGGGTCTGAATACTTATGTAAGTGTGATATTTCTGTTTTTTATTTTGTATAAACGTGCAAAGAATTTAAGAAAACTGTTTTTGCTTTGTCATTATGGGGTATTGTGTGTAGATTGATGATAAAATAAAAACAAGTTAATCCATTTTAGAATAAGGCTGTAACGTAACAAAATGTGGAAAAAGTCAAGCGGTCTGAATACCTTCTGAATGCACTGTATGTGTGCTATCTGGGTACAGCTTTACTCTAGTCTAGCATTCAATTAAAATTGAACGAACATGATTTTTTAGTTCTTTCTAGTTTGTGATTCTGCTGATGGCTAACCATATGTTTCACTCAACTGTTATAACACAGGCTTAATCTTCACAGCACTCCTGCAAATTCCATTCTATATGCAAGTGCATTTGATTTGACTCATCAAAGGGAACATCACTTTAAAGTGCTGAAATTCTATACAATTATCAGCTGCAGCATACGAGGTCAGTTCTGACTTGTTTCACAGGGATTGAGTGAATAGATTTTTTCACGGCGCGTGCACTGCCTGGTTTTCTCTAAAAATGATTTAATCCTGTATATTTTCCCTGGAACAAGTTATGTCAAAGCTACTGCAGTCTCCACTGTGAGCTCATAATAAAGTTGAAAGCGTCTCTGAGCAGTCTAGACTCCAAAGTTTTGCTTTAGTTTCCCAAGACTGTGAATTGCCGACCATTAGAACATGTATTTTATTTAGTAGCTGCTAAAGTTGGCCAAGCGCATGAAAGAACTGCAATGAGAGCAACAACTTTAACACTTCCTCGATGACTTAACTGGCTGGCTAACTGGTTCCAAGTCAGCTTACTGTAAAATAAATTATCAAAGAAACCTCACTGGCACTCGGAATTGTCTAAGACCCAAAACAAACAACTACATGCATGGAACCCACATTAACTAACTTGTTTGAGCGCTCTCTTTCATTCTCTCTCTCTGGAGGCAAGAAGAGACAGTGGCAAGATGATACTTAAGCAACAAAGGAACATTCAATATCTTCTTATTCACACAGCAAATGTAGAAACAGTGAGACTGGCCACCTCAAATTATTCAAACGTTTCTCACCACAGCAAGGCTGTCACTAGAGTACATGTCCTGTACAGTAACTATTGTTGGTCTTACCTCACTATCTTCCTGATGAAAGTTTCAGATGTTATTGAACGGATGACAACAATAGAAAGCTCACAGCAGAGAGCCAGAGATGAGCAGAAAAATGGAAGTGTGTTAATGTGCCAGGCAGCCTCTTTGATACCGTATCACTAACCGTGTTTGAAAACAAAGAACGTTCATGTACACTTCAGACAGACATTTTGCATCCTTAGAGATGCTCAACCACCATTCCTCAAGGCTCCACACACACCTGCAATATCATTTACAATGATGGGCGGACAGGGACACAAACACTTCTGAAAATCAGTCAGTATGATTGTGTTTACATGCTCCACTGAATCTGTAGTGTTTGTATGACATAACAGCATTTCTGAGTGGTGTTTTAGTGTAACTTCAAAGTGTTGCTGATGTACGATGACTGTCATTCCCTGACTCTCAGCATATCATAACTGATCTGTGGTTTGTCTGTGGATAGGTAGGGAGAAGTGGGGGATGAGATGAATAGAGGAATATTACGTCACTTGGCCCAGCTGGTGATAAAACATCTGCTTGTAGACATAACAGACGGGTTTTGTTGCCGTCTTTTCTCATTTCCTGTCACTTGTCATCTCTTCTGCTGTAAAGCTCTGTTTCTAATGCATATTTATTCAGGCCAATCTCTGTCACTGCGACAGCAGTTTAATTAAAGGAACATTTGTGTGAAGGTTTTATAGATGTTGTYTGTCTATGTCTAACCTAATTATGAGCTCAATGTGTTGTAATTTACTGTATCAGCTGAGTGTTTAATTAATGTATTATGTGTTAATCTAGACTTCATGTAAGATTTCTGGAKAAACCAGTTCAAGGTCTCTATGTTAGCCCCTTGCTAAGCTTCATTCATCTCAGAAACATACAGTATAATTTCAGGAATAGAAAGACATTGAGAAGGCCGAGGTAGCCTAGCCTACTGATTTATCTTCACATCTCTAAATGTATTCTCCCATTCAATAGATAACCATCACCAGAGTAATTTCATTTTAACGACATCGGATAGCCTGGCCCCTGTGTTTGATAGAACAGCAGCCTCAGCTTGATGGGAATGTGCTGACATTCAGTCTGACTCCAAAATGGCACCCTGTTCCTGGCACCCTATTCCCTATATAGTACACTACATTTGACCAGGTCCCTATGGGCCRTGCTGAAAAGTAGTGCACTATATAGGGTACAGGGCGCTGGTCAAAAGTAGTGCACTATATAGGGAACAGGGTGCCATTTGGGACGGACCCATAGTGATGATAAAGCTAGTCTGGAAGGCCTGTGATAACTCTGTTAGCCTTGGCATTGATTTACTGGAGGTCTACTCTACAGCATTATTACATTGTCCCATGATTGAACATTTATATTTGGCCTGTCTAGATAGGCTAGCCAACTTTGTATCAATGTGGAGAGAGAGATGGTGCTTTGTCTCGGTAATGTTGCTACAAATTGAGTGTAGTGGTACTGTAGCATTCATGTGGGTTCGCCCAGCAGTCCAAAAGGCTGACCACTGTGTTGTAATTGACCATACTCCCAGGTTATTCTTGGCAGGATACGAATGGGGTCCATCACAACGGGCCTATCTGATGCTAACTATTATACACTGACAGCTGGCAATCAGCTGGACTGAGAGTGGGGTATGTTAGACTACTATCTGGTACGTCTGGGGATATGACATGTCTGAAATGTGGTGTGTGACCCATACAGAACACTCTGTTGTCATCTAAAATCGAATTAAAAGGGGAACAACCCAGGATTTTACGAATGACAAGGTAGTTCCAGCTCCCTATCAGTAGTAACGTTTATGTTTGATTACCCACAGCAATGGGAGGGATCGTGATTGGTTGCCATGGAGGCAACTCAAGAGTGAGTTTCTGTCAACCATTTTGTTTCAAGGATTTCTCTCCCTATTGATTTATGACATTATTTTCCCTCTGAGTGACCTGAGGCTGAATCAAGTCTTTGACATGGCAGGACTGGAGCCAATGTCTGCTGTACCATGAGCTCTGACAATGTTTTTTCCCCCTTCAGAATTAGAAATCAGTGGAAAAAGTGAAATATCCCAATCAAGAATTCATGTCTATCAGTGTGTGACAGAGAATGAGAGAGCAAGAGAACTAAGAGTGTTGCTTAGAGATTCTCTTTCATGGCCTCTGTGGTACAGGATCAAGGCTGAAGGAGCAGCACTGCTGACTAGGAACCTGGCTGTGATCTCTCCTGTCTCCTCAAAGACTGACAAGGTCACAGGGTGCCACTGGAGGTTGTGCATTGACTGGGGTTTGGTGCTGTAATGTTTTGATATAGTGAACTAATTGATTTTCCTGTCAGCATCAAAACATTTACTTCATTGAAGAACGATCCTTCTTATGTGATCATTATTAAGGAGCTTTTCTTCATTCAATAAAAAAAAAACTGAATACTGTGTGACTTTATTCCACAGAATGAGATGGAAGTGAATGGAAGTGACTCCAGATGTGCTGCTATGGTTGAACGGAATTGGCTGAATCATCACCTCATTATCCCATAAATGAGTAAGGGATGAATAGAGCTGTAAAGCTTTCCAGAAATAGAAACATGGTTGTTGTTCGATAGGTAATTACTGCTTGGGGAATTAGAGGAGCAGGTCTGCTGTTTAACCTGAAACCCTGGGTAATAAGTGGATGAAGAAACGACTCCTCGGAGTGTATTCTTTACTCTACTAAGAATGGTGAAGCCGTATTTCAACTAAACAAGTTGACTCTGCTTCCTGAAAGAAGCAAAAATTATTAGGGGTACTGGAAATAAACAATTCACGACAAGATTGCGAAACGTGGTATATGGAGAACGAAATGCTATGTGGCCAGTGATAAGCAGCCACCACAAAATGTATATATAGTTGATTTTTAAAATAACGTGTTAATTAGACCATGCTTGTAAATAGAATATTTTATTGGCTGTGTATGCATGCAGCTATGGTTTGTTAGTTTCTTTATGCTACTGTAAAAGCAGCTGCTAAAACCGTTTCTTCTGACTTAAATAAACATTTCACCAGTACCACAGAAACCTTTTTACAGACACTTAGCAGTGTTGGGTATGGCTTGGTGTTAGGAAGGTGACGGTGCAGGTTGGTTTGTTCACTGGACAGTGACCCACAGCTCAGGTGACAGATAACATGAGCACACGGGTACTTGTCAAGACACACAACACTTGCAGATCCCCATGTCTGCATGACTCTCCCATCAGTGATGGTGTCTCAGGACCTGCCACATTACATGGCACAACATCAACATCACGCTAGGTTCATAGGGAGTCATAGAGTAACACAGAAATTCATCACCTCAGAGATTTGTACAGTAAATACAAGCTGGCATCATCAAATAATGTACCTGTTCACTTCTGATGTATCTGTTCACACATTTAGATTTGTGTTTACATGTTGTCATTGAAACTGTTGCTTTACTATTTCACCTTCCAGTGAACAGCTCAGGTTTGCTACTTTTGTGGCACAAAGTACAATGGTTACAGAAAGGGGAAATATACAATTATTATTGCTTAGTATTTCTTTATGAATGCTAATCATGGTAAAGTAGTCCATCAGTGTACAARCAGTACAACATGAGCATTTGCCTAATAACCAAGTGAACTGAGCTGGAAATAACTCTATGGCTTTAATTGGCAACCCTGAATATTAATGAGTTTCAAGGTAAATTGCTCACAAAAGGGAATCCATAATGGTTCATTAGAGTTAGATAAGATTGCAATACCTGAACCAAAAAGAAACAGGAGAAAAAGGGAAAATATTAAGGATGTGAGGATTAACTGTGTGAACATAAACAACAACACGTGCACCTGTGATAACATGAAACAACATTCAAATGCCACAAAACCCCCCACAAATTCAGACTATCAATCAAAAGAGGTCCACCTCCTGATGATTTTAAGCATTKAGTGTTCATTCCCCTTCCACCAAAATACTCTCTGGCTGTGAATCCACCACAGGGGCACAGGCTTGGGGCACACGAGGTGACAGAAGTTACGCCTGTAAAGTCTCGCTGTGCCCGCCCCCAGCACCTCTACAGTGTACTGTGACTTCACAACCTTAACTGGGGCTGAGTGACGGAGATGCAGCCTGACAGCATGGTGGGAATCTTAGAATTGGTGCCCACAGAAATGTCATTTTTCTTTTTCATCCCATTTTTATTTAACTTCCCAGCACAGCCTCGCTTGGGTTGGCCGGCAGCTAGGCTGGTCAGCTGACATAGCGTGCCACTGTGGTGGTGAGGGGTGACAGTGGTGGTTTAACTGTATGACTGTGTGGCAGTCTTTAGAACAAGGTTAAGATCATTGAATGGCATATTGTGAAAATGAAATGATCTGACTATCAGGTCAGGATGTTGTTAATAACTACCTACATTTGCAGTGGTTCCATTTCTCTTTATATATTTTTTTACTCTTACCCCTTTTTTCTCCCCAATTGGTAGTTACAGACTTGTCCCGACACTGCAACTCCCCTACGGACTCAGGAGAGGCGAAGGTCGAGAGCCATGCATCCTCAGAAACACAACCCTGCCAAGCCTCACTGCTTCTTGACACACTGCTCACTTAACACAGAAGCCAGCTGCACCAATGTGTCAGAGGAAACACCGTCCAGCTGGCAACCGAAGTCAGCTTGCAGGCGCCAGGCCCGCCACAAGGAGTCACTAGAGCACGATGGGACAAGGAAATCCCGGCTGGCCAAACCGTCCCCTAACCCAGACTACGCTGGGCCAATTGCGCACCGCCTCATGAGTCTCCCAGTCAGGGCCGGCTTTGACACAGCCTGGGATCAAACCCGGGTCTGTAGTGACGCCTCAAGCACTGCGATGCAGTGCCTTAGACTGCTGTGCACTCGGGAAGCCCACCTTCTCTCTTTGAATGAGAGAGAAAAAAGGAAAGGCAGAGCGTTGTTCTCCTTTTCTCACAACAGAGTCATTGCATCCAAACACAAGGCAATGTTTAATTCACCAATTAGAATGCATGACCATAAGAACACGTTGCCCCTTAGGTTTGTGAAATGTTGTTTTCATGGTTCTGTAGCTGGGTGAACTCGTGTGGAGCAGTTTGAGCGTCAACAACAACAACAAAAAAATCATGAAAATGTATGCACTCGCATAAGTCACTCTGGATGAGAGCGTCTGCTAAATTACTAAAATGTAAATGTAAAATGTGTGGTGTAACATTCTTATTTGTCTGACATTCTTAAATTAAATGCTCTACAACAACTGTAAGAACTTATGAAACCACAGTCCAGTGAGGTTGTGTCCTTGAGGTGTTTCACAAGTCAAATGTAAGCGAGAAAATACACTATGTCAGCTTCCACTGATGTCTCTTCAACACTCTCACACCCCAACACTCTCTGTCAGTACAATAGATGACTGTGAGTTGGGTGTTATACAAGCGCAAGAACACTGTCATGTAAATAATAACTTCTGACTCTTTTCTTTCTTCAACAATATGGCATGAAGAGCTTGCAAAACTTTTGGAAAAAAATCCATACTTATTTAATTCAAATGAACTTTAAATACACAATTAGCATACATACTAGGTAGGATCCCTTAGTTGGCTGTGACTTTTCGTTTTAAGCCAAACATTTCAAGTCAGTGGAGCCAAACCTTCATTACGAAGTCTGTATTTACCCCCATTCAACGATGCCTGTTGAGGAAAATAAACATGACATTGTACAATCCGAACTGTGATTGTCTGTATCAGAGCAACCCTGCCCAGGGCCATTTCTGTGGAAGTACAAGCTGTATTCAGCATRCAGCATCTCTGCTTGCACACAGGTTAAACAGGAAATCATTGCCGGTATTCTTCTCTTTGTCTGGGAGGGTGTCAGCACAGGCTGCTTTGTATGGACTCAGCTAGGTGCCTGTTGAAGGTGGGTCCCCCACATTGAGCTGCTTCCCAGCCTGGTCCTGGCATCAAACAGACAACCAAGACAAAAAAGGCTTTGTCCTCAATAGCACCCTATTCCCTGTATAGTGCATTACTTTTGACCAAGGCCCATGGGGCTCTGGTTGGYAGTAGTGCACTACATAGGGAATATAGTGCCATTTCGGCAAAGACAAAGAAAGGATCTCACTCGTCTGAAGAAGTGACTGCTGGGAAATCAACTAAGCAGATACCCGATSCTGCTCACCTGCAAAATCCAAACGGACAGCAGTTTCTTTATGGGAAGAAAGGTCTGCTCACAAAGGAGGCACATGCTCACAATCGACTTTTCCTTTGACATTCTTCTGCCTTTGCGGCTGTATTATTGCAGATTTAGGTGGCTGACATTGGTAGCAGGTCGGCTTTAATACAGGTTGGGAATAATTCCTGGTGCCAGTGTTATCAAAGCCATGTGTATCCGTTGGGCTCCCGAGTGGCGCAGCGGTCTAAGGCACTGCATCTCAGTGCTAGAGGTGTCATTACAGACACCCTGGTTTTATTCCAGGCTGTATCACAACCGGCCGTGATCGGGAGTCCCATAGGYTGGCGCACAACTGGCCCAGCGCTGTCCGGGTTTGGCCGGTGTAGGCCATCATTGTAAATAGGAATGTGTTCTTAACTGTCRMGCCTAGTTAAATTTCAAAAAAATAAAACATTTATCTGTGAGTGAGCAGCCTCTCCCATTGTCACACTTTCAATTGAAAATGGAAAACAGAAAGGTGTTGGGAATAACTCACTCCAGCTGGGAACAAAACCTTTATGAAACTTTGCAAAGTCACACAGATATTCAAAAAGACACAAAACACACTGCATCCCTTAATAAAACACAGAATCCACTGGTTTAGCAACTTTAAAGCAAAATTGTACCATAGCCCACATCATTTTTTTTACAGTTACTATAGAATTCTGCAGTAAACTGTAGTATACTATAAAATACTATAATCCACACTCTAGTAGCCTTAGATTATGTGTAGTACTTGTATAGTAGAATTTTGTAGTATCCCTTGACCGTGTAGTGCTTACTATAGAATCTTGCAGTATACTGTAGAATATTATCCCTTGACCGTGTAGTGCTTACTGTGGAATATATATATTATACAGTGTATACTGTAGAATACTATACTACACACTGTAGTATCCATTGATTATGTAGTGCTTACTATAGAATATTGCAGTATACACTCGAAAAGGCTTCTTCGGCTGTTCCCATAGGATAACCCTTTTTGGTTCCAGGTAGAACTATTTTGGGTTCCATGTAGAACCCTCTGTGTAAAGGGTTCTACATGGAACCAAAAGGGTTCTGCCTAGAACCAAAAAGGTGTATCCTACAGGGACAGCTGAAGAACCCTTTTAGGTTCCAGATAGTACCTTTTTTTTCTATGAGTGTACTGTAGAATACTAAACTCCACAATGTAGTATCTCTCGATCGTGTATTGCTTACTATAGCATTTTGTAGTACTGTATACTGTAGAATACTATATTATACACTGTAGTATCCCTTGATCATGTAGTGCTTACTATAGGATCTTTCAGTATCCATTCAGAGTCTGGTCCTACCTACCTACAGGTTATGGAAAATGTGGTATTTTTGTATTTGTCCAGTAGGTTTCCTCAAGGAGAAAGCCCCCACTATGTCCCCCTATGTCAAAGATAATAAAACAAAAACACTACAGTAAATACTACAGTAATGTCAGCAAAACACTACAGTAAATACTATAGTATACAACAGTAATATCCGCAAAAACAGTACAGTAAATACTACACTACAGTCATGTTGCCAAAGACTCCAGCCACCCAATCAATAGACTGTTCACTCTGCTACCGTCTGGCAAARGGTCCCGGAGCATCGGCTATCAGACCAACAGGCTCAGAGACAGCGTCTACCCTCAAGCCATAAGACTGCTAAATAGCCGTAAGACTGCTAAATAGTTKATTAATGMTTACCCGATCTTGCACTGATTCTATGCACAAGACTATATATACACGCTGACACACACACTACACTTGCCCTTGCACTCTCACACAAAACCCATACAGATTCACATACACTACATATGCATACACGCACACACACAGACACACACACACACAAATATATGCACACACACACACACATTATTTTGATGGGGTGTCCACAAACTTTTATAAATATAGTGTACCATGTGACTAACAACATGTAAATGCTTGACTCATTAAAACTGCACTGAATCTGTGTTATTAGAGAGAGAGAGAGTTAGCCATTGTTTCCGTAAACTACAATGGTGTCCTCTATCTTGGTAGGCTACATTTACCCCGAGATGCTGTCTCAAACGGCCACCTTCTAGCTTGGTTACAGATGACAACAAAGACTATTCTGTGTCAGAATCCCTGTGTGTTCCACAGAATGTGTTCCGACCACAATGGAGGCTCTCGGGGAGGAAGAAACGGCAAGAATCTGTAATCGAAAAGTTCAAATTTTTGGCAAGGCCTACTATGTAGCCTGACAGAAAAGCAATCAGAGTGTGAAAGAAGCTTGAGTCATAGCTTTCCTCAGAGAAAGAAACAGTTTAACTCACTCTTATCTAGCTGACTGTGCTTGAAGTCACTCCATTACTATGCAAGACCATGTTTCTTTACAGTGAAGACCACCATAGAAAGAAACTATTACAGCATCGGGCCCTTCGCTAACACATTCGCTAATACAGCAACACTCCATCACCACACCAGAATAATGTTATTGAGTGATATTTGTTATTTCGAAATACTGTATTATCATAAAGGACTCATAACATAGCATTATGTAGCTACTGTACACAGTGTACTCTACTGTACTTGCKCTACATGTTGCACTTCTTCAAGGCGAGATATCATCTTTTATACCTGCTACCACAGATACCCCAGCGCTGATTATAATTCCTTTCAGGTCGGGATTAAGATGAGTCTGCTGAGTCTCCTGTTGTGTTTGCTTCAGGACAATATGGGAGCATAGTGAGGGAGGCGCTCCCCTCTCAGCAGGCATGCACAACTTCAGCTGTATTCATCACTCTCAAGGTTATTGATATGCATTGCAGACAAACATCACAGTGGCTTCAGCACTACAGTCAGTGAAAGAAAGTGCAACCCTTCAACCCCTTTAAAGTGGTTATAAACATAAAAAGCAAAGAAATAAAAGTGTTGAGGCTAATCCAGACAGCTCATTCAATGTCCAATGAACACAAATAAAACGAACAGGAATACATTATAAGTTCCAAAGGATCCCAAAATTATATATATTTTTTTACATTTTAGATTATCGTCTGATTTACTGTAAAAAAAAACACAAAAAACATTGCAATTACAATAGGTTCTTTAATATTATTTCTCATAAATGGTGTAAAGTACTTAAGTAAAAATACTTTCAATTACTACTTAAGTAGTTTTTGGGGTATCTGTACTTCACTTTACTATTTATACTTTTGACAACTTTTACTTCACTACATTCCTAAGACAATAATGTACTTTTTACTCCATACATATTCCCTGACACCCAAAAGTACCCATTACATTTTTTGTTTTGTTTAGCATGACAGGAAAATGCTCCAATTCACACCTACTGTATTAAGAGAACATCCCTGGTCATCTCTACTGCCTCTGATCTGGAGGACTCACTAAACACAAATGCTTATTTTGTAAATTATGTCTGAGTGTTGGAGTGTGCCCCTGGCTATCCTTAAATAAAAAACACGAAAATGGTTCCGTCTGGTTTGCTTATTATAAGGAATTTTAAATCATTTATACTTTTACTTTTGATACTTACGTATATTTTAGCAATTACATTTACTTTTGATACTTTAGTATATATCGTCATTTTCTATTAAGGCATCTTTACTTTTGCTCAAGTWTGGCAATTGCGTACTTTCCCACCACTGCAGCTGCGTTAGCTTCTCATCTGTAATACATGAGAGACTTGGTCTGATGCATAATGGGCTAAATAGCTTACTTGCGCAACGCCCTCCTTGCCTTGAAATAGGAATGACTCTCCTCAAACTCCTTCAAACTTACCCTGCCTGTGGACCGTTGCGTCTCATAACTGGTCTGGAGCTCTCGTATACAGGACTGGCTACGACCCTTGGATGTCACAGTATTTCACTCTCCTAAGGGATCATGTTAATTATTTAAAGGTTTTCTATTTTGACAATTTTTTAATTACTGTGCCGTCGAGACGTTCTCATTTCAGAAAAGATTCTTCTGCGCAGCGGACTGATGCAGTCCGCTCATACATTTTGGGAATCATACAACCTTCGGATTTTCTATTGATCCCGACTTCATTCTTCTTTAGGATAATTTATATTTTATGGAAAGAAGGCGAGCCATATCACACACCGTTACAAAATGGATTTWAATCCAAGCATAAAATGTAAAATAGTGGTCGTTGGGGATAGTGAATGTGGGAAAACCGCTCTACTAAATGTGTTTGCAAAAGATTCCTTTCCAGAGGTGAGTTTTATGTGACATATTTTTATATTTATTGGCATGATAATTGCGCGTTATCAATCAGCTCGCAACTTTTTCACATGTCTAAACTGCATTGATGTTGATAATGGATATTGTCTTTCATTTGTAGGGCTACATTCCCACGGTGTTTGAGAATTACACGGCCAGTTTTGAAATCGATACGCAGAGAGTTGAACTCCGTCTGTGGGACACTTCAGGTAAGGACCCTTTGCGCATTATTCGCGTRCTGAAAACGTGCGTCACTGTCATTCCTGCTGTAGCTACTAAATACCATGAAAAATCGAGAGTTTTCGACATCAGAAGACAAGCATGAAATCCTGATATGCATTACTGGCCACATTATATGCTTTACAGTAACTTTCAGCCACTCCGAGGAGAACAGTCCGATGCTGCCTCTCTGGAATGTGAGGGAGAGGGTTAGATAGGGAGTCAGATAACAGTTATGGAAACCTTGTGTACACCACCAGCATTCTGTAGCCTACATCTGAAACCACCCACCCTCACACCCTTGAACATGTAAGACTGATAATGTGGGAAGTCAGACACTGGTGTTGAATCTGTATAGAATTGTACATCAGTCTTGGGAAATCACCATCTATTAGGCTACTTTCTGACATTTATTTTTGTCATCTGCACTCTGAGGTAATGGCAAACCTTGCATTGGCGCCTGTTTTGTATGCCACTATAGGGGTAGATTTGTGATATATTCTTTCAGCTGTCTATTAGGAGAAAAGCTGATGCTAAAGGGCGGTAACAAAACAAGACGCTTATTTTCCCCTGGCCAACATACACAGATTTTCAATCCGAGAGCTTGCATTACTTGTTTAATAAAGCCGCTCCCCCTCACAGCCTGACACACAACAGGAATCACATATAGAGGTCCCTGTGGGATCTCCTTCCAGCCCCAGGTCTGGAGGTAATTACCTTCTATACTACAGCCTCAAAGCCCTTCAGTCTGTCTGGGTGATTGTGTGGCTCCAGTGGGGTGGAGAGTGGTTAGTAAAGGGTGAGGTAGTGCTTTGGGCTGCCTCTGTAGGGTGGAGAGGGGAGTCTAGAGAGGGGGTAGCAGTGGGATGAGGGAGTGCTTTTGGCTGCCTCTGTAGGGTGGAGAGGGGTCGAAGGGTGAAGAGGGGGGTCTAGAGTGGGGGTAGCGGTGGGATGAGGGAGTGCTTTGGGCTGCCTCTGTAGGGTGGAGAGGGGTCGAAGGGTGAAGAGCGGNGGTGGGATGAGGGAGTGCTTTGGGCTGCCTCTGTAGGGTGGAGAGGGGTCGAAGGGTGAAGAGCGGGGTCTAGATAGGGGGTAGCGGTGGGATGAGGGAGTGCTTTGGGCTGCCTCTGTGCAGTGTGGTGTAAAAGGGGTAGTAGTGGGGAGAGTGAGAGACTGTTCTGGGCTGCCTCTCATCTGCTCTGTGACTTCCAGCTGATTGTGGCGCACCCCTTGGGTTTGTCCAGGACACGACTCAGTGATTACACCACAGCTTCAAGAAAAGCTGAGCTCACCACACACACCAGGGCTSACTGACACACTCATCTATTGTTCCTGTTGGGGACCACCTTGGATACACCAGGGAAGGTTGCATTACACACACACAAACCAGACCTCACCACATACACCAGGGCTGACACACCTCTAAGGACTTCCACTGAACCGGCAGCCCCCTCTCTTGTCACAACATGATGGTGTGATAATGTTGATTTGGTGGAATTGTTTTGATAACCTTGTGGATAGCGTGGCACGTTTTGAGCTATATGATAGTGTTGTTTATTGTTATCACAAATGAGTCTCATGTGGAAATTGGAGTACCACAAGTACTGTATATGGCGCTGCAATGGATAGCTGACGTTTTACAGGCTCCTGGCTATTTTGTGTTTTTGTGCACTGATCTTAACTTTTTTTGTACATAATGTTGCCGCCATCGTTTCCTATGACCGAAAAGACATCAGAACAGGGATCACTAACTTCGATTTGGATGAAGATTTCTACTTCAATGAGTCACCGGGGCAGGACATACTGCTCACCCCAGACCAGGCCCTAATCCCAGAGACTCAGAAAAGGAAAAGACGGGGTAGAGAGGCCGACGTGCGGGCACCTTCTATTGGCGGATGTAAAAACACTGGAGAACAAACTGGACGAGCTCCGTTCGAGACTATCCTATCAACTGGACCTAAAGAACTGTAATATCCTGTTTCTCAGCATCGTGGCTAAACAAGGACATGGATAATATACATCTAGCTGGTTTTTCTATGCAATGGCAGGATCAAACGGCAGCATTGGGTAAACTCAAGGGGGAGGTGTGTGTCTTTGTTAACAACACCTGGTGCGCAATCTCTAATATTAAGGAAGTCTCAAGGTTCTGCTCGTCTGAGTTAGAATACCTCATGATAAGTTCTAGACCATACTATTTACCAAGATAATTTATTCTATATTTTTCATAGCTGTCTATTTACCACCACAAACCTAGTGGTCCGATGAAGCGGATGCTAAGCTACAGGACTGTTTCTCTAGCAGAGACTGGAATATGTTTCAGGATTTATCCGATGGCATTGAGGAGTTTACCACATCAGTCACCAGATGTCATCCCCACAGTGACCGTACATACATACCCCAAACAGAAGCCATGGATTACAGGCAACATACGCACTGAGCTAAAGGCTAGTGCTGCCGCCTTTCAGGGAGTGGGACACTAATCTGGACACTTATAAGAAAAAAGTAAATTATCTGCACGACAGAAGTCAATGTATATCTGCTGATGGAGTTCAGTCAAATGTTCTTAACATAACTAAAGGAGTCCCACAAGGCTCAATACTAGGCCCTTTACTGTTCACTATTTACAATAATAATGTCGGTCTGTCCCTGAATAATAATAACTGGGGCTTACATCTCTATGCGGATGACACAGTTATTTATTCCTGTGCCCCCTCCCCTCACTGTAACAGGTCATTCACGATCTTCAGCTTGGCTTTGATTCAATTCAATAATTGCTCAGCAATCTTAAATTAGTGCTAAATGGTGATAAAACCAAGACCTGTGTATCTGTACCTTGAGAAGAGCCCAAATTGAGCTAGTCCCCAATTATAAYTATCTAGGAATTTGGATTGATGATAAACTGTCTTTTGTCCTCTTAAGGATTACCCCCTTTTTTTCAATTTTCGCATAAAATGACATACCCAAAACTAACTGCATGTAGCTCAGGCCCCGAAGCAAGGATATGTATATTCTTGGTACCATTTGAAAGGAAACACTTTGACGTTTTTGGAAATATGAAAGGAATGTAGGAGAATATAACACAATAGATCTGGTAAAAGATAATACAAAGAACAAACCAACCGTTCTTTTGCATTCTTTTGTACCATCATCTTTGGAATGAAAGAGAAAGGCCATAATGTATTATTCCAGCCCAGGTGCAATTTAGATTTTGCCCACTAGATGGCATCAGTGTATGTGCAACGTTTTAGACTGATTCAATCAACCATTGCATTTCTGTTCAAAATGTTGTATCAAGACTGCCCAAATGTGCCTAATTTGTTTATTAATAACTTTTCATGTTCAAAATTGTGCACTCTCCTCAAACAATAGCATGGCATTCTTTCACTGTTATAGCTACTGTAAATTTGACAGTGCAGTTAGATTAACAAGAATTTAAGCTTTCTGACAATATCAGATATGTCTATGTCCTGGGAAGTTTTCTTGTTACTTACAACCTCATGCTAATCGCATTAGCCTACGTTAGCTGAACCGTCCAGTGGAAGGGACACCGATCCCGAAGAAGTTTTAAAACACACATTGATAAACTGACTAAAAAGTTGCAGGTAAAGATTGGTTTCTTATATAGAAATAAATCCTGTCTCACTTTTGAAAGGGAATATTGTTCAAGCAACACTTCCAGTAATTGACTATGGCGACCCAACCTACATGCAAGCAGRAGCCTCATTAAGTTTGCTGATGACATGACGGTGGTAGGCCTGATCACCAATGACGATGAGACAGCCTAAAGGGAGGAGGTCAAAGACCTTGCATTGTGGTGCCAGAGCAACAACCTCTCCTTCAATGTCAGCAAGACAAAGGAGCTGATTGTGGATGACAGGAAACGGAGGGCCGAGCATGTCTCCATTCACATCGATGGGGCTGCAGTGGAGCAGGTCAAGAGCTTCAAGTTCCTCGGTGTCTCCATCACTAAGGATCTATCATGGTCCACACACACCAACACAGTTGTGAATAGGGCACGACAACGCCTCTTCCTCTTCAGGAGGCTGAAAAGATTTGGCATGGGCCTTCAGATCCTCAAAAAGTTCTACAGCTGCACCATTGAGAGCATTTTGACTGGCTGCATCACCGCTTGGTATGGGAACTGCATGGCATCCGTCCACAAGGTGCTACAGAGGGTAATGCGTTTGGCCTAGTACATCACTGGGGCCGAGCTCCCTGCCATCCAGGACCTATATACCAGGTGGTGTCAGAGGAAGGCCTTAAAAATGGTCAAAGACTCCAGCCACTCAAGTTATGGATTGTTCAATCTGCAATCGCACGACAATTGCTACCGTTGCACCAAGTCTGGAACCAAAAGAACAGCTTCTACCCCCATGCCATAAGACTGCTAAATAGTTGGTTAAATAGTTAAACAAATAGCATTGACCATTTTCATACATTTTTGCAAATGTTAATTTTTACATAAGTATTCAGACCCTGTACTTAGTACTTTGTTGAAGCACCATTGGGAGCGATCACTGCCTCGAGTCTTGCATGACGCTACAAGCTTGGCACACCTGTATTTGGGGAGTTTCTCCCATTCTCTGCTGATCCTCTCAAACTCTGTCAGGTTGGATGGGGAGCGTTGCTGCACAGCTATTTTCAGGTCTCTCCAGAGATGTTTGATCGGGTTCGGGCTCTGACTGGGCCACTCAAAGACCTTCAGAGATTTGTTCAGGAGCCACTCCTGTGTTGTCTTGGCTGTGTGCTTAGGGTTGCTGTCCTGTTGGAAGGTGAACCTTCGCCCCAGTCTGAGGTCCTGAGTACTCTGACCAGGTTTTCATCAAGGATCTCTCTGTACTTTGCTCCGTTCATCTTTCCCTCAATCCTGACTAGTCTCCCAGTCCCTGCCGCTGAAAAACATCCCCACAGCATGATGCTGCCACCACCATGTTTCACCATAGTAATGGTGCCAGGTTTCTTCCAGGTGTGATGCTTGGCATTCAGGCCATCTTGGTTTCATTATACCAGAGAATCTTGTTTCTCATGGTCTGAGAGTCCTTTAGGTGCCTTTTGGCAAACTCTAAACGGGCTGTCATGTGCCTTTTACTGAGGAGTGGCTTCCGTCCGGCCACTGTACTATAAAAACCTGATTGGTGGAGTGCATCAGAGATGGTTATCCTTCTGGAAGGTTCTCCCATCTCCACAGAGGAACTCTGGAGCTTTGTCAGAGTGACCATCGGGTTCTTGGTCACCTCCTTGACCGAGMCCCTTCTCCCTCGATTGCTCAGTTTGGCCAGGCGGCCAGTTCTAGGAAGAGTCCTTGAGGTTCCAAACTTCTTCCATTTAAGAATGATGGAGGCCACTGTGTTCTTGGGAACCTTCAATACTGCAGACATTTTTTGGTAATCTTCCCCAGATCTGTGCCTCGACACAATCCTGTCTCGGAGCTCTGCAGACAATTCCTTCAACCTCATGGCTTGGTTTTTACTCTGACAATGCGCTGTCAACCGTGGGACCTTATGTAGACAGGTGTGTAACTTTCCAAATCATGTCCAATCAATTGAATTTACCCCAGGTGGACTCCAATCAAGATGTAGAAACATCTCAAGGATGATCAATGGAAACAGGATGCACCTGAGCTAAATTTCGAGTCTCATAGCAAAGGGTCTGAATACTTATGTAAATAAGGAGTTTCTGTTTTCGGTTTGTCATTATGGGGTGTTGTGTATAGATTGCTGAGGAAAATGTTTTTTCCATTTTGGAATAAGGCTGTAACTTAACAAAATGTAGAAAAGTCAAGGGATCTGAATACTTTCCGAAGGCAATGTTCTATTAGATAGGTACTAAAGTATATCCCCCCTAACCCACCTCATTGATAGATAACCATATGTTGAATGATGAGATGTCTTCGTTACGTTGATTGCCATTGTTACACTGTTCATTATTTGTCTCACAGTGACAGATACAACAGTATCTCTTTGTATACTTTCCTCCAGCTCTGAAATGCCCATTTCTAACAGTCTGTGTAGTAGGTTACTGTGTAACTGTAAATCCCCCATTTTCATCAGCTCAATCCTACAACACTATTTTAATGTTTCCATAGAAAACCATTCATACCAGAAGTTAGACATTCCACATCTCTCACGCATCCTGGTCGAGCCGTTTATAAGACTTTAAGTTTAGGCTATGAAAATAGGGGTCTTGTGGCTGTTTGTTTAACCTACAGGATCTGCTTCGCAATACCTGAAAATATTTCATAATTGTTTACATCTGCTGGTGTGGATTTGTTTGTGAAAAACATTCAGGGAAGTGGTAGTCCGTGTCAGACCACAGCGTATGCTTCATAGGCATTCTACTCAAATGTCCAAATGAGCCCACTTGTATAGAAGTGTACTCCTGAGAATTCAAACTGGGTATGATTGTGTTTAGGTAAATTAAAAGTTCAAATTAAAAAAGACAGATGGTGATGGTGTCATTGGTGTTTTAGTCCTTGTACTGGTGCACATTGAGATCATCTGGATTCCATTTGTGAATCAAAACATATTTCTGGTTTGGGTGGGGGCGTTTGTTGTAAAGCCAGCTTCAGAAGTAGTGGATTCGGTTTTGAGGGATTGTTATGATTTCTTGTCATGATGTGAAATAGCATAATTGCCCCTACATTCTTTAGAATTCAATGGCACAATTCAGAAACCTAGGTTATTCTACACTACTTTGTATTCTAAAGTAAAAGCCCTTTGGCATGGAGCTTATAGAGAATGACACAAATATCTCTTCAGAATGAGGAACTGTTTCCTACAATGGAGACTATTTGAAAGGTCTATGATACCCGGAATCCCTTGGAACGTCCCTACCCTAACCTTAACCCCTACGCTAACCGTAACATAACCATAACCATAACCCTTACCTAACCATAACCCTAACCTTAAACCATTTTACATTTCAACCTCAATGGGGTAAGGACATCCCAAGGATTCTGGATAGCACATACACTGTTTGAAGTATGTGTGAGATATGACGGTTTCCTCCCTAGACAGTAGGGATTATAGACAGTATTTAAACAGTATTTAACGTGGTTGAGGGAAGACCCACTGTAGACCACTGTACCTTGGGAAACTAGAAAATCCCCACCATTTCTCACAGAGGGACAATGGGGAGAGGGGAGTTTCCTGACATTGGTGTTGGTTTGGTTTCTTTACCTGGATGCAACGTGACCCAGTCCATCACATAACGGCCCCGAGGCTTCTCTGTATTCCATAGTACACCCAATACTACCAAAGAAAACACTGAGGTCGCCGTAGGGCAGTGTTCATTTTGTCAACAAAAATAGTGACTAAAATATTAGTCAAAAACCTATTTTTCAGTGCCAATTAACGATACTATAGCTGACTAAATATACCCAAGAAAAAACTATAACTAAACAAAAATTATTTTTAATTTCAGACAAATTGGACTACTAAGTGGACTGGACAAGAGTTTTTGGAGAGATTGAGAGTTTTTCAGTGTTAAGCACAATAGAAATTAGCAGCACAGATGCACAGCGCAGTTCTGTTCAGCAGTGGGAAGGACTCGTCACACCTGACGAACACAGCCTACGTCAGCTGGTGACCTGCGGGGGAGCAGGTGACGAATGTGTGCAGACAGGGTCCCCTCCGTCTCTGCCTCCGATTATACATATTGCGCAGGCGACTCCAGCCTTCTAGTTAGCTACCCTTTGACACAAGCTGCTTTTCAAAATTAATAACAATAGCAGCATTGAGTTTAATAGTAAAACAACAGTCTAGCTGTGTTTTTCTCTCCGTTGAGTAGGCTATAGAAAAGTAGTCTGACTTGGAATTTGTAGTCTCGCTCAACCCTCCCACTTTTCCCACTGCATTTCATATACAGGTTCTGCAGCCAATGTAGCCAAGACTCCCTCTTTTCTACAGAGAAAACATCTTGAATCTTGCCCTTCTCTACCGTTCAAAAGACATGACCCATAATAACAATAACGGCGCTACGTTTTTTCTTTATATTGTGCATAGGCGGACCATATTTGACATTTATAAAGCATATTGAGGGCCGTTCTAAAACTGGGCTACGTGCGGACCGGACCATTAACCATTTGTTTAGGCCACACCTTGTTCAGCAGGACGAAACATTTTGGAACGTTCAGATAGAAACAGGTTATGTATACTAAACAAAAATATAAACGCAATATGTAAAGTGTTAGTCCCATGTTTCATGAGCTGAAATAAACGATCCCAGAAATGTTTCATGCTCACAAAAAGCTTATTTCTGGCAAACGTTGTGCACAAATTTGTTTACATCCGTGTTAGTGAGTATTTCTCCTTTGCCAAGATAATCCATCCACTTGACAGTTGTGGCATATCAAGAAACTGATTAAACAGCATGAACATTCCACAGGCACCTTGTGTTGGGGACAATAAAAGGCCACTCTAAAATGTGCAGTTTTGTCACACAACACAATGCCACAGATGTCTCAAGTTTTGAGGGAGCGTGCAATTGGAATGCTGACAGCAGGAATGTCCACCAGAGCTGTTGCCAGAGAATTGAATGTTAATTTCTTTACCATAAGCCGCCTCCAACGTAGTTTTAGAAAATTTGGCAGTACGTCCAACTGGCATKAACCACAGACTACGTGTAACCATGACAGCCCAGGACCTCCACATTTGGGTTCTTCACCTGCGGGATCCGATGAAACTGGGTTTGCACAAAATGAGAATTTCTGCACAAACTGTCAGAAACCGTCTCAGGGAAGCTCATCTGCGTGCTCGTCGTCCTTACCAGAGTCTTGACCTGACTGCAGTTCTGCGTCGTAACCGACTTCAGTGAGCAGATGGCATTGTGTGTGCCGAGCAGTTTGCTGATGTCAACGTTGTGAACAGAGTGCCCCATGGTGGCAGTGGAGTTATGGTATGGGCAGGCATTTATTTACGGACAACGAACACAATTGCATTTTTATTGATGGCAATTTGAAGATACAGAGATACCTTGACAAGATTCTGAGGCCCATTGTCGTGCCATTCATTCAGAGCCATCACCTCCCATTTCAGCATGATAATGCACAGCCCCATGTCGCAAGGATCTCTACACAATTCCTGGAAGCTGAAAATGTCCCAGTACTTCCATGGCCTGCATACTCACCAGACATGTTACACCAGATACTGACTGGTTTTCTGATCCATTCCCCTAATTTTTGTTAAGTATCTGTGACCAACAGATGCATATCTGTATTTCCAGTCATGTGAAATCCATAGTTTAGGGCCTAATGAATTTATTTCAATTGACTGATTTCCTTGTATGAACTGTAACTCAGTAAAATCTTTGAAATTGTTGCATGTTGAGTTTATATTTTTGTTCAGTGTAGAACAAACATTCCTCTCTGACATGTTGAATAAGGAATAACGTCAGCTCTATTCATGGATTTTTCTGCAACGTCCGATAACGTTTTTCAACTGAACGTGGCCCTGGTAACATTACAGGTTATATGCAAACATATGCAAACATTTGGAAAGAAAGGAAAAGGGATAGAAAACAATTTATTGACTAAATTCATCTTGCCATTATGCTATGTCTAACTTTATTTTGAGTTGAAGTGGACACAGTGACTCAGACTTGAGCACTTGTACCAGGACTCGAGCACTGGGACTCGGACTTCAGCCATAGGGACTCGTGACTCGACTATTGGTGACTTGGACTCGAGCACAGTGGACTCAATTCGGACTTGAGGTGTAGTGACTCGACTACATCACTCGGCGAAACAGTCAAAGTCATTAGCCCCCGTTCTACTTTTGGACATCAATGTGGCTGCTGTGTCTGTGGAACGTTGATAACAATGGCAATGACGTGACTGAGGTTCAACCCATACTACTTTGCCAATAATTTGTGGACTCTCTCTCTCTCTCTCAATCTCTCTCTCTCTCTCTCTCTCTCTCTCTCTCTCTCTCTCTCTGCTCTCTCTCTCTCTCTCTCTCTCTCTCTCTCTCTCTTTCTCTCTCTCTCTCTCTCTCTCTCTCTCTCTCTGTGTTTGTTTGTTTTGTATGTACTATGCAATATCTCTCTAGGCTGAATATGGAATTAGGATTTTATTATGTTTGTCATATTTCTGCTGTTGGGAAGAGAATGGGATGTTATGCAGAAAACTATGTTGGTAAGACAAGGCTATGTATGTTTGTGCACATGGAAGTCAGTGATATATGTTTACTATAGGTTAATGAGGCAATACAAATGTAATGTGACTAAAATGAAAGAACATTTAGTTGACTAAAAGGGCCCACTGTTTTCGTAATTTTCACAATAACTAGACAAAATCATTATTCAAATGACAAAGACCAGACTAAATCTAAAACAAAAAGGGCCAAAATGATCACTGCCATAGAGTTATGTTTAAGATGTTTAGTGTACACTAAGTATGTCACAAGTTTTTGAAAATATATCCTTTGCTGAAAAAATTATAAAATAACTTTCACTTATCCTGTTTGGAATGGAAACCACTGCAATCTGACCCTGCTCTGCAAATAACCATGTCATTGTTTGAGTCAATGCATCTGTGGAATGGGAAATGTTTGTTAACTTGACTCACTTACCACATAGATCCACTTTCACTTTACAACAACATGGTGATGTTTTTTTGCAGGCTCTGCATACTATGACAATGTGCGGCCTCTCTCCTACCCTGATGCTGATGCAGTCCTCATCTGTTTTGACATCAGTAGACCAGACACCCTGGACAGTGTACTGAAGAAGGTGAGTGTTATGTGGTGATATAGCCTACTCTTGTCCGTGAAGCTGGCCTGTCCCAATGGCATTTTCACTCAGTCCCCTTGACCCATGACCCTTTCTGAAAAGGCCTCCATTTGTGTTTGTGGGGGAAGTGGCCTTTGAAAATCCCTATTCTGCTGAAAACTAAGGCTGTATCAATGAGAGAGGGGTCTAATACTAGGGCAGCACCAATGAGAGCGGGGGAGGATTGTGAAAACAAACTCACGTGAGGCTCAGAAGTAGTCTAACAGGCCTTGTTCACATGAGGTCTCCAAGACATGGCCATTGTGTGACTCAGTGCCCTTTGACCTGGGATGTCACTAAGGCTCAGTATTGTGCCAGCTGAGAGGAGTGTGGTCCAGTGAGAGGGGGAGTGATCCTTCCTCTGGAGAGAGCATAATCACCAGGATTTTTCTCTCTTTAATCCCCCTCCATAGGGTTCCAATTCTAGACTAATGTTGATCTCTCCCTTTTCTTTCACCCATATAGTGGAAAGGAGAGATTCAGGAATTCTGTCCCAACACCAAGATGCTGCTGGTGGGATGCAAGTCAGACCTCCGCACAGACCTCTTTACCAAATCTAACAGTGGACATACGCCAGTGTCCTATGATCAGGTGGGTGTCGTGTCTTTCTAAATTTAATTTAAAATCATGAGCTTAAACATAATCATGTGTTAAAAGTGCTGGGAACAATTCGTACTAGACAGCTCTCCAGCCTGATATCTTTGTGTTATTCTCTCTCTCTCCATCTCAGGGCTCCAACATGGCCAAGCAGATCAGTGCTCCCTACATCGAGTGTTCATCCCTGCAGTCTGAGAACAGCGTCAGAGACATCTTCCACGTGGCCACGCTGGCCTGCGTCAACAAGGGCAACAAGAACGTCAAATGCAACAAGTCCTCCAGGAGCACCAAGAGGATCTCACACAGCAGACCAGACCTGCCCACAGTGGTGTCAGACTTTCAGAAGACCAAAGCCAAGACCTGTGCTGTTATGTGACTGCATGGGCTGTGATTGGAATCTTGGATTGAAGGACAATGTTGAAGGACATTATAATGAGCATATGATCTTTGGATAACTATGAAGGGCTTTGTGCACTATTAGAAGACTATTGATCTCCACAGCTATTGCCAACTGAATGAGAGATGGTGTTTAGGTAGTGGCAGCAACTATGCTGTGGTATGTTATGTACGTTATCTGTGGTTGTACCCTGCCCTTTTACAAGTTAAATGAAGCATAACACCAAGTAGTCAATGAACTTACATGAACTGGATGTCTTCACCTGGAGTTAACTGGGATTTATCAGTCAGAACAAAGAACTGACGGATGTTAGTGACTTGATGCCACAGAATCGGAGAAAACTTATCTTGGACTTTGTTCATGAACTCTCTGGGGAATTCCACTGAAATGACACAAAGGAGCTGTACTTAAATTCTCAGTTTGAACTGGAATACCATGGTGGAGAATGCAGGCAAGGTTGTAGAATCCTGAATATTGAAAAGCTTCATTTTCAGAAGTGTTCTAGGTAGCAGGGTTTTGGATCATATGTTCTTAAAAGCAACCAAAATAGTTTGGGGGAGAGACAGTGAACGATATGAGATACGTTTGTGTGTAATGTTCTGAGAAGCACAGATGATAACCAGGATACTGTTACCCTTTCTCCAATCCATGCTGTTGAAGGCTCCTGAATGTCATGTGTCGTGTGTCAGTCACCCTTTAGGCTACTCCTTCCTTTTCTTTACTTTTTACTTTCTCATAATTTGTTTTCTAAATCTGTTAATTCTAAGTTACTCTGAGATTTATTCTAAAACAACGACAAAATAGTTAATTTCAGAACTGTCAATTTCCCATGTTTAAATGTACTGTAGTCATGCAAATGTAGTAAAGGTTAGATTTAATGCTTATAAATGTATAAGCCCATCATTGATGCCTCAATGCAGCATTTATTGACTTATGGGAAGTACACATATTCAAACTAAATTCTCCTATTTAGGCTTATGAGAACTACTAGCCCTGTGCAAGATTTTAGGGGCAATAAGTGACATTTGGTTGGGAGGCCCCCCCACCTTGCCTAAAGTTTTAGTGCCCCCCTCTTGATCTGTAACTAACATTTCTATGTGAATTTGGTTGGGTCGCCCAAAAAGGTACATATTACAGCTTTAAATGTTATTTCCTGCAATTCTACACATTTTGCCATGGAGTTTAGAGAAATTTCCTGCATTTGAATGAAAAACCCGTAAAGAGGCGACTCCGGGATGCTGGCCTTCTAGGCAGAGTTCCTCTGTCCAGTGTCTGTGTTGTATTGCCCATCTTAATCGTTTCTTTTTATTGGCCAGTCTGAGATATGGCTTTTTCTTTGCAACTCTGCCTAGAAGGCCAGCATCCGGAGTCGCCTCTTCACTGTTGATGTTGAGACTGGTGTTTTGGGGGTACTATTTAATGAAGCTGCCAGTTGAGGACTTGTGAGGCGTCTGTTTCTCAAACTAGACACCCTAATGTACTTGTCCTCTTGCTCAGTTGTGCACCGGGGCCTCCCACTCCTCTTTCTATTCTGGTTAGAGCCAGTTTGTGCTGTTCTGTGAAGGGAGTAGTACACAGTGTTGTACAAGATCTTCAGTTTCTTGGCAATTTCTCGCATGGAATAGCCTTCATTTCTCAGAACAAGAATAGACTGATGAGTTTCAGAAGAACGTTCTTTGTTTCTGGCCATTTTGAGCCTGTAATTGAACCCACAAATGCTTATGCTCCAGATACTCAACTAGTCTAAAGTAGGCCAGTTTTATTGCTTCTTTAATCAGGACAACAGTTTTCAGCTGTGCTAACATAATTGCAAAAGGGTTTTCTAATGATCAATTAGCTTTTTAAAATGATAAACTTGGATTAGCTACCACAACGTGCCATTGGAACACAGAAGTGATGGTTGGTGATAATGGCCCTCTGTACGCCTATGTAGATATTCCATTAAAAATCAGCCGTTTCCATCTACAGTAGTCATTTACAACATTAACAATGTCTACACTGTATTTCTGATTGATATGATGTTATTTTAATGGACAAAAAATGTGCTTTTCTTTCAAAAACAAGGACATTTCTAAGTGACCCCTTTTGAACGGTAGTGTGTCTTTGGCCTTACTGCTATTAGTCCATACAAACGCATTGAATAACAGATTCACTACATGGACAGATAGTTCCCCCCCAAAAAATCTAAAATAATTTTGTTTTGAAGTGTCTGTCCTATATCTGAGATATATAAGACAGATCAGGAAACATTTGTTATTATATAATATTAATATTAAATATTTACATGTATTGTTGGCACTAAAACAGTCTCCATATACAGTTGAAGTCAGAAGTTTACATACACCTTAGCCAAATACATTTACACTCAGTTTTTCACAATTCCTGACATTTAATCCTAGAAAAAATTCCCTGTCTTAGGTCAGTTAGGATCACCACTTTATTTTAAGAATGTGAAATGTCAGAATAATAGTAGAGATAATGATTTATTTCAGCTTTTATTTCTTTCATCACATTCCCAGTGGGTCAGAAGTTTACATACACTCAATTAGTATTTGGTAGCATTGCCTTTAAATTGTTTAACTTGGGTCAAACGTGTCGGGTAGCCTTCCACAAGCTTCCCACAATAAGTTGTGTGGATTTTGGCCCATTCCTCCTGACAGAGCTGGTGTAACTGGGTCAGGATTGTAGGCCTCCTTGCTCACACATGCTTTTTCAGTTCTGCCCACAAATTGTCTATAGGATTGAGGTCAGGGCTTTGTGATGGCCACTCCAATACGTTGACTTTGTTGTCCTTAAGCCATTTTGCCACAACTTTGGAAGTATGCTTGGGGTCATTGTCCATTTTGAAGACTCATTTGCGACCAAGCTCTAACTTCCTGACTGATGTCTTGAGATGTTGCTTCAATATATCCACATAATTTTCCTACCTCATGATGCCATCTATTTTCTGAAGTGCACCAGTCCCTCTTGCAGCAAAGCACCCCCACAACATGATGCTGCCACCCCCGTGCTTCACGGTTGGGATGGTGTTCTTCGGCTTGCAAGCCTCCCCCTTTTCCCTCCAAACATAACGATGGTCATTATGGCCAAACAGTTCTATTTTTGTTTCATCAGACCAGAGGACATTTCTCCAAAAAGTATGATCTTTGTCCCCATGTGCAGTTGCAAAACATAGTCTGGCTTTTTTATGGTCGTTTTGGAGCAGTGGCTTCTTCCTTGCTGAGCGGTTATGTCGATATAGGACTCGTTTTACTGTGGATATAGATAGTTTTGTACCTGTTTCCTCCAGCATCTTCACAAGGTCCTTTGCTGTTGTTCTGGGATTGATTTGCACTTTTCGCACCAATGTACGTTCATCTCTAGGAGACAGAACGCATCTCCTTCCTGAGCGGTATGACGGCTGAGTGGTCCCATGGTGTTTATACTTGCATACTATTGTTTGTACAGATGAACGTGGTACCTTCATTGCGTTTGGAAATTGCTCCTATGGATGAACCAGACTTGTGGAGGTCTACAATTTTTTTCTGAGGTCTTGGCTGATTTCTTTTGATTTTCCCATGATGTCAAACAAAGAGGCACTGAGTTTGAAAGTAGGCCTTGAAATACATCCACAGGTACACCTCCAATTGACTCAAATTATGTCAATTAGCCTATCAGAAGCTTCTAAAGCCATGACATCATTTTCTGTAATTTTCCAAGCTGTTTAAAGGCACAGTCAACTTAGTGTATGTAAACTTCTGACCCACTGGAGTTGTGATACAGTGAATTATAAGTGAAATAGTATGTCTGTAAACAATTGTTGGAAAAATTACTTGTGTCATGCACAAAGTAGATGTCCTAACCGACTTGCCAAAACTATAGTTTGTTAACAAGACATTTGTGGAGTGGTTGAAAACGAGTTTTAATGACTCCAACCTACGTGTATGTAAACTTCCGACAACAACTATATACTTCCATAAATGTTTTCAACTGGTAACGGGGGACCTTCAGACGAGTCTTGTGAGGCCTGTTGGCATCCTAGAGCGAATGTACGTATTCGTGWGAGTCTCACCCTTCCATAGAGGGGTCATATTAGTGTGTAGCCCAAACTGTTCGGACGCTACAAACAAAAGTTGGCAGATCAGCTGTGTCGACTTCAGACGAGTCCCAAAACGGAGAACACAATTGTGAAGTGTGACATCGGCAGATGTGGTGGATTGAGTTGCATCAAATCATAAAAAGTCCCAGATTTTGATGGAGATTCTTTTAATGCTAATTGGATTTACACAGGGGCGCGGACATTGAGTTCTAGGGGTTAAGAACATTTAGGCCCATGGAAGCCCAGTCAATTCCGGTAGACACACATGATCCAGAGAGTGTTGAACTCTCTGGATCATGTTTCTTTCCTGTGAAATAAGTTACAAGATAGGATTTGTCATTTAGTTAGTAAAGAGAGACATCTACTGTGAGTGACATCCTGCTCTTTCTGCATGTCACGCCATTCTTGTTATCAGAGCTGTGACTTTGCTGAAGGCTTTCACGCTCTCCTCTCCTCTGTTCACACGCTGTGGAAGTCTGGTCACATGATGACACACTCTGGGTGAACCATAACTATCCCTCAGCTCAGCTGTCTCTCTGTCCTATCAACCCGTTCCCTTTTGATGACAGTTCTTTGATGGCGGTTTCCATAGACACTGTGTCAGCTTCTTAGGGATAATTAATCTTTTAGGGGCATTAAGAGTTGGTCTCCTCTTTTTTTCTGCTTTGCATTGACATTTGGGTGTTTTTTAAATAGTTTTACTTCAGAAACCCCTCACCATGCCAGAACAAACATGTAGTTTGGACTATATTTGTAAGTTAATTATGGATAATATTATTGTTGTTTCCAAAGAGAAATCTGAGAAAACACACAAACAATATATACATAAATGAGAAACAATTACCTTGATCACATCAAATGTGACCTGTGGTGAAGCTTCCAAAACATGGGCCAATCTTCCCCAACAATACAATATACACAGAGTGTACAAAACATTAGGAACACCTTCCTAATATTGAGTTGCACACACTTTTGCCCTTAGAACAGTCTCAATTCATCGGGCATGGACTCTACAAGGTGTCGAAAGTGTTCCACAGAGATGCTGGCCCATGTTGACTCCAATGCTTGCCACAGTTGTGTCAAATTGGCTGGATGTCCTTTGGGTGGTGGACCATTCTTGATGCACACGGGAAACTAAATGAGCGTGAAAAACCCAGCAGCTTTGCAGTTCTTGACATACTCAAACCGGTGCGCCTAGCACCTACTACCATAACCCGTTCAAAGGCAATTAAATTATTTGTCTTGCCCATTCACCTTCTGAATGGTGCCCATACACAATCCATGTGTCAATTGTCTCAAGGCTTGAAATACTTCTTTAACCTGTCTCCTTCCCTTCATCTACACTGATTGAAGTGGATTTAACAGGTGACATCAATAATGGATCATAACTTTCACCTGTTCAGTCTATGCCATGGAAAGAGCAGGTGTTCCTAATGTGTTGTGCACTCAGTGTGGTTGCCACAATGATACATTAGGATATGAATCCAGGTGACTTCTGAGATGTGACATATTAAGATGTCATTATGGGGAGGTCCTTAGCTTAGCTATTTTTACAAACAATATATTGCTGTTATTTGTCGGAACAACAGTTTACAATAACCAGGACAAAAGGAACATATTGCTCAGCGTGTAACATGCAAGACTGGTTCCTCCATCATCAGAGTCTCTGCATTTTGGCAGGATTGGTCTGGTGTTGTGGTGCTTTGTGTGACCACCTCCCTAATAGTGCCCCATTCAAGGTGATACGAAAGGTGACCTAGGGAAATCTGTGCTGCGTAATATGAAGGAGATGGCCATTTTTATGCTACAGCATACATAGCGTTTCAGCTTCATTGAAATATAATGGCCCATTTGGCTTTTGTGAGCATACAAATCCATTCTATGGGGCGGCAGGTAGCCTAGTGGTTAGAGTGTTGGGCCAGTAACGGGAAGGTTGCTGGATTGAATCCCCGAGCTGACAAGGTAAAAAACTGTCGTTCTACCCCTGAGCAAGGCAGTTAAACCACTGTTCCCCGGGCGCCAAAGACGTGGATGTTGATTATGGCAGCCCCTCGCACCTCTCTGATTCAGAGGGGTTGGGTTAAATGTGGAAGACACATTTCAGTTGAATACATTCAGTTGGGCAACTGACTAGGTATCCCCCTTAATGCTATGGAGATTATGGTGAAATACATTCATGCTCACTTTTGTATTCATTGCAGTTAGATTCAGGGTCATAGCAAGAGATTGTCTCACACCGATCTAAATTGCAAGCTTTATTTCAACACTCCAATACTTGTAGTAGTATTGTGAAATAGCCTATCTTTAAAAGCTTATTCAAATTAGTTCATTTGACTGGTTTTTCAGAATTCCAACTTGTGCCATAACATAAACTGAAGAACATCTGGTTGCTTGACATGATAGAGATGCCATATAAAACTTATGGCTATGGTTTGTATCTGTTCAATTCATTTCTCAGCCTTGGAGAGATTAAACCACATAAAAATGTCAGTTAAAAGCAAGTTAAAGTTTCAATGAATGCTCATGAATCTTCCTTATTTCCTATTATTATGAATGGTAGGCCTCCTTTGAAAAGTAATAATATGGAACCTGAATCGTCACCGAGAGGTATTTGTGATTAAAACAATATAGTGCCGATTTTGACCTACTGATAAAATGCTTATTAGCCTCTTAAAAACAAAATGCTTGTTTGCAGATATTTGTACCCCCTAATTCAATTATATTTACAAATTGATATTCAAGTTGATCCCTCTACAAAGGTATRGATAATGTGTTATAATGACTAGATGAAGATACATTGGTAACACCCTGGGTTTGCCATTTGTTCTGGTACGGTGCATCCTTCACAAGCTGCACCAGTGTTGTGTGATAATGACCTTATACTGCATAACCTTGTAAACGCATCTGGCTTCACAGCCCACCTACCACGCACTCAGATTTGGCGAGCAGATGTTTCACACAGCAACACCACATCTCATAAAGCTTTGACCCATGTCAGCAAAATGGAAGAACGGATGGTCAGACCTAGCGCTCTGCTCAAATTCCATCAAGGGAGATGTGTGAATGGAATCGGACAAAAGAGAGCTCTCCTCTGAATAGGCTTGGCTGAGTGAATGGGGAAATATTCAGTTTGGGCTGAAGAGAAAATAATCCCCCACAGACACACCCAGATTTCTTAAGACACAACGAAGACGGCTGTTGAGATAGGTTATAGCCTGAATTCTCAAATTCATTTCTTGTTTGTTTTTTTCAACGTGGAAAAATGTTAAGTAACAAGCTAATTCTTTACCTAGTATAGTGCAAATATGTCTGGTGCCAGAATTATATTTAATAATCTGCTTGGAAAAGTTTGACGGTGTGAAAGATCACAGTGGATTTGATTTATATGAGAAACTTTACTTTTTGCAGTTTACAGTCCAGCTCATCTTAGTGTCAAATTCCTGTTGCCATATAAATCTGTCAATCAGATCAGGGGGTACATAATTTCACAGCCACTTCTCAGTAATTGGTAACTATAGCAGCTTTCCCCAACAACATCCGCCTCCAGCGCTTGACAGTAACTATAATATATTCTATGATTAAAGCAGTAATGTGAGAAAAGATAATCTTATTTGAACTGCATTTTGCACGGATGCAGCGATATTCCACCCATCACACATTTCCACTCCACTGTACCCCTCCGGACCTTTTCTCTTCCCTACTGCCCTGCTTTGGTGAAATCTCCCAGGATCCTCCACTGCAGGGCTGAATTGGGCTGTAGGCTCCTTTTCCTCTGTCTGGGAAACTGGAGTTTAATCAGACTGCACCAGCAGAGAGGCTATTTCCTCGCACTGACACACACACACACCCCACACACCCACACACACACACACACACACACACACCACACACACACACACACACACACACACACACACACACACACACACACACACACACACACACACACACACACACACACACACACACACACACACACACACACACACACACACACACACACACACACACACACACACACAACCATACGCAAGCATACACACACAACAGGCATTACAGTAGCTTAGGCAGCTTCAGAAACTGCTGCTGTCTTATGGATGCAACTGCAGGAAGAGTCAAAGAAAACACTATGGCCATTTCCATGTAAAGGACCCATGAGCACCAACATGTGAAGTTCGTAGAAGCACATCAAGTTTGGTGTCAAATGAAAGCTGAGTCTCTTTTTTGATTTTATATTAAGGCGTGCAATATATAAATTTTTCAACAACAACAAAACTATCCTACAAATTGGGAATAAACAAAGTATTTAATGTCAAACAGATGGAAAAGGGGTCTTAGAAAACATCTACCAGAGAAACTCTTCAAATGTGTAAGCAATACATCAAAACACAAGAATGTTGAAGACCCCCTGTGAACTAATGTCAACACTTATATTTTAGCTTAGAAAAAACATTGCTGTCTTATGTAATTTTAAGAAACATTGTTTTGTGCCTTGAAATTCAGTCACCAAAAACCCACATATTTTAAAGATATTTTCTCATTTCTCTCCCTCATGAGGGAGGATAATGAAAGTTCACAGAAGTAACAAGGTAGACCTATCAATTAGTTTGTGTTTTTACTGATATCAATTTTGTTTATTAATTATTAAGTGATTAAAACTTGAAATTCTGTTACCAAATTGGTAACATAATTTCTGGGAAAAATCTGAAATGGAATTTTGGCAATTGAATGGGCTACAATGGGAAATCATAGTAGTCACAAACCACAGTTGGGTCACCTGCTACTGTCCTCCCTTCCATTGGCATTCTGTTATGTTCAGCTCATAACTGTTTTCTTTATCTTTCTGTCGTCTGGTGGTCAAAGCCGGAGTGTGAAAAGCCTGGACAACCTCTCCCTCTCTCTCTCTTTTCTCTCTCACTCATTGATGACACCTCTCCTGACTCTTAGCTGACACCTACCCATGAGCCCCCTCTCTTTCCATTTACTGTAACCAGCATCCTCACCCACTGAGCACTGACCGACACCGGATGTCCATGGACGTTGAAAATAAGTTTAAATTTGGTACACCCTGGCCTTGATTTCAACGTCCACAGAAGTTGTTTTTTGGTCCGGTTCGGACCAGCCTTGATTTCAACATCCACAGACGCCTGGACCGGCTTTCGTTGGACCAAACATTGTACAAAATCTGAACCAATCATAGACGTCTATGTTTCACAGGTTTGGATAGCACAGTACAGCATATTACAGTGCAGTAGAGCATATAAGTACCTGTAGTACAGTAAAGAAAGTACAGTCCTGTATTGTACAGTAGAGTAGATTGGAGAATAGTTCAGTACAGTACACAGTAGAGCAAACTAGAGTAGAGCACAGTATAATGTACTGTACTGAACTATACTTTACTGTACTCTACTGTACAGAACTATATTATACTGTTCTGTACTCTACTGAGCTCTACTGTGCTGTACTTTGATGTTCAAACTTGTGAAACATAGATGTCTATGAGTGGTTCAGATTTGGTCTGGTCCGGACCAACCAAATTTGGTCTTGTTTGGTGGCAGAGCTCATTAAAATAGTGTGTAGAATAATACACAAATATGCAAAGCAGGATATTGCATATTTCTACCTTTGCATTCCTATTTAGGAATACATCACCATGAAGGGAATGACATTCATATCCATAATTATGCATTTCTGTGTAGTACAGATCAGGGACCCATTATGAAATTCCGTTATCACAATTCTGTTACTGGGTGTAAATCCACTTCACTTACTGTAGTGCAATAACCAAAAGAGATGTTTTCAAACTCAAGATGCCATGTTATAGCCAACACCCCATTCTTTCTGCAAACATCTTAGAATCTTAATTCGAAGCAGATATTTAACACTTCTTTTGTACATAATGTTTCTGCCACCATCTCTTGTGACCAAAAAAGAGCTTCTGGTTTTCAGAACAACGATTGCTCACCTCGGAGTGGACACAGATTTTTTCTTCAAAGAGTCAGACGCGAAGGATATGCTCCTGCTCCCGGACCATGGCCCAAATCCCTGTCATTCTCATGAAGAAGAGACGCCGATACAGGGGACGCAGATCCGGGTGCCTTGTGAGAATTCGTCGGCGAGTGAGTAACCAGCTTTTACCATCCGTCCTCTTGGCCAACGTACAATCATTACAGAATAAACTGGATGAGCTCCGTTTGAGATTATCCTACCAACAGGACATTACAAACTGTAATATCTTATGCTTCACCGAGTCGTGGCTGAATGATGACATGGATAATATACTGTTGGCTGGGTTTTCCGTGGATCGGCAAGACAGAACAGTTGCCTCCAGTAAGACAAGGGGTGGTGGTCTGTGTCTAATTGTCAATAACAGCTGATGCCCGATCTCTAATATTTAGGAAGTCTCAAGGTTTTGCTCGCTTGAGGTAGAGTACCTCATGATAAGCTGTTGACCACACTATTTACCCGAGACAGTTTTCATCTATATTTTTCTTAGCTGTCTATTTACCACCACAAACCGATGCTGGCACTAAGACCACACTCAAAGAGCTGTATAAGGCCATAAGCAAACAAGAAAATGCGCATCCAGAAGCGGCGCTACTAATCGCCGGGGACTTTAAAACTTAAATCCGTTTTACCACATTTGTACCAGCATGTCACATGTGCACCCAGAGGGGAAAAAAACGTTATACTATCTTTACTCCACACACAGAGACACGTACAAATCTCTCCCTCGCTCTCCATTTGGCAAATCTGGCCATCATTTTATCCTCCTGATTCCTGCTTACAAGCAAAAACTAAAGCAGGAAGTACCAGTGACTTGCTCAATATGGAAGTGTTCAGATGACGCAGACGCTTTGCTAGCACAGACTGGAATATGTTCCAGGATTCATCCGATTGCATTGAGGAGTATATCACATCAGTCACCGGCTTCATCAATAAGTGCATCGATGACTTCATCTCCACAGTGACCGTATGTACATATCCCAACCAGAAGCCATGAATTACAGGCAACATCCGCACTGAGCTAAAGGCTACAGCTGCCGCTTTCAAGGAGCGGGACACTAATCCGGACGCTTATAAGAAATCCTGCTATGCCCTCCAACGAACCATCAAACAGGCAAAGCGTCAATACAGGTCTAAGATTGATGCTCGTCGGATGTGGCAGGGCTTGCAAACTATTAAGGATTACAAAGGGAAGCACAGCCGCGAGCCCCAGTGACACGAACCTACCAGACGAACTAAATTACTTCTATGCACACTTCGAGGCAAGCAACACTGAAGTATTCATGAGAGCACCAACTGTTCCGGACGACTGTGTGATCACGCTCTCTGTAGCTGATGTGAGTAAGACCTTTAAACAYGTCAACATTCACAAGGCCGCAGSGCAAGACGGATTACCAGGATGTGTACTCAGAGCAAGCACTGACCAACTGGCAAGTGTCTTCACCTACATTTTAAACCTCTCCGTGACGAGTCTGTAATACCTGTTTCAAGCAGACCACCATAGTCCCTGTGCCCAAGAACACCAAGGTAACCTGCCTAAAGGACTGCCGATTCATTGCATTCATGTCTGTATCAACACCATCATCCTAGACCCATTCCAATTTGCATACCGCCCAAACAGATCCACAGATGACGCAACCTCTATTGCACTCCACACTGCCCTTTCCCACCTGGACAAAAGGAACACCTATGTGACAATGTTAAACAATTTGTTTTTACATAAAACACTTTTACGATTTTACCGAAATTCTGTTACCAAACTTTGCATCTGCACAATACTTCCAGTTAATGTGTTTTTGTCAAATGTGCAGTGTAAATTGTTAAAAGTAGTCCTTGTGCATATGGTTTGTTAAACTTAGAAATCAATGGTTTTTGTTTTGTATACATTTTAAGTGAAAAACAGTCTCAGCTCAATTCCATTACCATGGAATTGGCATTATACAAAATCTCTGTACATTAAATTGCTAAGTGTCTTCTGTGTTGAAACTTTGCCACAAATTCCTGTCTGAAGTTGCCTCCCTTCCCCCCTGTTTCATATAAGCAGGTTTGATGTCATAAACCAAAGAGACTGTCAGTGATTATATTTCAGTGGGGAATCCTGCTCCACTCTGAGGGAATGAACAGCAACACCACAGAGGAGCAGAATCTCCCTGCAGCCGTCGGCAGTTAAGACAAGGAGTGCATCCTTATAAGAAACTTCAGCTCATAAAAATACAATCAATATCGAGGCATCTCTTTGTGACAYGGGACCAACTGTGAGCACAACATAAATAACAATTTTACCAGGCCAAGGGAAGAAAGAAACAAAACAAAGACTGACAGTTGCTAATTGTTGTGTTCAAAACACTGTGGAAATAACATGACCATGATCATTGTGAGTATCAACCTGTGAAACCATAATCATCATAATAAGCATAGCACATTGCTCATTACAGCAGATTAATCAATAACCTTGAGAATGTGTATTGAATAGGACATAGAGAGCCTCTGGCGCTCTATCCTCCTTCTGGTATGGGCGACCCGTCACTCACTGCAGCCATATTGACTGGACGCTAAAACAACAGGGAAGTCATTGTGTGAGAAGAATGTGAATCACCTGTGTGTGTTATACCCCTTAAAGGGGAAATATATTAATGAATCACACAGAGATGTACAGTAGCTTCAGCTTCAAGTCACTTGTAGTGAGTAGGTTATACCTAGGAATTCCTAGGTATAACCAATCAAACTCAGATCAGACATCATTAGAGTACACAGATCGTATTATAGCAATCAGATAAATTAATAGTATATTACTTACTGGTACACATTACGATTCTGTATTATTATTTAGTGATTATTAAGACACATAATTCTATCACACACTCCCCTTCAAAATTAGCTATCGTCTCAATAACAACACAATTGACCTTAAGTTCTGTATGAATGTGTTACATTCAGGATTTTTTTTTTTTACATTCTTTGAATTTACATTCTTTGTATGGCTCTTTTGTAAGTATTTGACCGTATATGGCTCTTTTAAAATATTTTTTTCTTATATATGGCTCTTTAGACATTATTGTGTCTTGTATGGCTCTTAACATATCAGCAGGAACTTTGTTTCTCTCTCTCTCGCATAGCAACATGAACTTTTTTATACCTGAGTTACAGTAGTACTCAACTATATCATAAGTCAATTAGCTTCTTTGTTTCTGTACTCGGCCCTAATATAAGCCCATGAGCACTTTCATATGCTTTACATACTAAACAGCCTATTTCTGTATTAGCCAATACTTCTCTCTTTTAGATTCTATAGATATACTGCTGGTAATGGTATGGTTGAACAGGAGTTGTCACTGAGACCATTGCTTGTGGGTTTGCATAGTGCACAGGCTGGTACTGGTACAGGACATTGTTTGTTGGTCCTGCATTGTAATAGGTTGGAGTTCCAAGCTTGTCATACATGAAGAACTTTGGCGTTCTGCGTTCTCTCCTAGGCAACTGAGACTTTTTCTCTACTTAACTGTTGCAGTCACTTTGAGCTAATGACAAAGGAGCTGGAATTTCTTCGTCCACAGGTCAGTCCATTCACTGTTCCACTTCATCAGTCTCTTCTGGCAGAGGCATTGGGTTGTCCACAGGTGTGTCCTGTTCGGGTCAACTGCGTGTTCTGCAGGTTCTACAGCAGTACTTTCGCTTCTTTCTGGGTACGCCCAAGATGCTATTTCATATCTGTAGTATTTATCATCGTCGTCGTTGTCCTGTTCAAGTTCTTTCATTTGTCCGTTACTTTGGCTTGTTCCTCTTTTCTTTGGCTTGAGTTTTGCTGTGATTAAACTTCCAGAGGCAGGTGGTCACACGGTAAGAGCAGGTTGTAATGCAAGTCTCTGGACTGTTCTTTTCCTTGTTTATGTTTCAGTTCGTAGATCAGAATGTCTTGTGAGCTGGAAAGCCCGGTGTACCCTTTTAGGAATTCCTAGGTATAACCAATCAAACTCAGATCAGACATCAATAGACAACACAGATTATTATCAACATTCAGATAAATTAATAGCATATTACTTACTGGTACACATTATTATTCTGTGTTATTATTTTGTTATTATTAAGGCACATTTAATTCTATCACAAGTATCGGCTTGAAATGACTCTGCCGGCGACATGGGCATCAGATTACCTTGACAAGCCTGGTGATCCAGTCTGTTTGTGGTTCAGCCTGTTTGAACTGTTCTCTGTGTTCATTTGCTGTCATGTACGGCATGACAAGTGGCAACAATAAAAGAGTTGGCTACAGCATTTTGGGATCAGCAGGCTAAGCCTTGACCATAGAGGTGGCATGAATCAGAAATGACTGTCATAATCAATAAAAGAGAGTCAACAGTGGGCAAATACACATAGATCCCCCCAGGTGCTATGCATTTGCTGCTATGCATTTGATAGCCATAACCATAATACACTGCAATTGGATTTCAAATATTGATTGGGGAACTATTTGCTGAGGAATGTGTTTGTTTTGTATGTGCAAGGCTACCTTGCAAGAGAGACCCTGGTCTCAATGCTGACCCCCTGTTTAAATAAAGTTTAAAAAATATATATATTCACAACATACATTAACTGCCTGACATACAAGACCATAATAACTGTCTGAACGAAGAGGCATTTCTGAAAACCAGCTCTGCTGACGGTATAAAACCGGTAGACATGACTTGTCATAACTTGAAATAAAACAGTGCGTTTGTGTGGGTTCAGGACATTGTACTGTATTCTACTGAACTGTAAATCTAGCGAGGGTGTATATTAACTGTCAGTGAGAGCTGACATCAGCTTCAGGACATACCATACGAGTTGTCTAATACCCTAAAGAACTGTATAATAGCTCTCAGTGAATGTTGTGTCAAGTTAACACCAGTACTGAGGAGTACATTAAGCTACAGTGTTATACTCTTACAAAAAAAAATGCTATGTAGAACCTAAAGGGGTTCTTCGGCTGTCCCCATAGGAGAATAATTTGAAGAATACTTTTTTGTTCCAGGTAGAACCCTTTTGGGTTCCATGTAGAGCCTTTTCTATAGGGGGTTCTATATGGAACCCAAAAGGGTTCTTGCTGGAACCAAACAGGGTTATACCTGGAACCAAAACGGGTTCTCCTATGGGGACAGCCGAAGAACCCTTTTGGAACCCTATTTTCTAAGAGTGTATGTTGTTTATCGGTTGCTTTACTGGTAGCTGCTACACCAATCCTGGAGTAACTTCCCCTTACACTTGTGTACATTATTGACCTGTATATGCATGTTCTGTGCATGTGTGCATGTTTTTGACGATAATGACAACGCCACCAATAATATCTGCACTTTTTTCAGTTAGTACTCAATTTCACCTGGTTGCTTGCACGTGTCACGCCCTGACCTTAGAGATCCGTTTTATGTCTCTATTTTGGTTTGGTCAGGGCGTGAATTGGGGTGGGCATTCTATGTTTTGTGTTCTATGTTTTCTATTTCTGTGTGTTTGGCCGGGTAGTTGTTGAGTAGTTGTTGAGGCAGCTGTCTATCGTTGTCTCTGATTGAGAACCATACTTAGGTAGCCTTTTCCCACCTGTGTTTTGTGGGTAGTTGTTTTTCTGTTTTTTTTGTCTGCACCAGARAGAACTGTTTTGGTCGTTCTCTTTGTTGTTTTTTTGTTATTCAGTGTTCAGTTTTATTAATAAATCATGAACACTTACCACGCTGCGCTTTGGTCCACTTCTTCATGCAACGATGACCGTTACAGCGCGTTAGAGTTGAAGTAATATATTGTAATAATATTTGTATCTAAAACACAGCTGGTAAATTCCAGTTAAATAGTCCCTCCAGTGACATTTCATCTGATAAAGAATGCTGGGTGCCATCCATGCCATGAATGTATGTTTGCTTGGTCAGGCAAATGCAATGATCTCCATCTACAGTGAACAGAACACATTCCTCTAAGCTAAGGTCTGGGATGCTTTTGGTGAATTAGATAGTGATAAAATGTATCTACCTATTGTCGACATTGTGGGTCCAACCACCAACCGTCACAGGTGGGACTTAGAATTTTCTTTTGCCAATTAAGCAAAAATGGTTGCAGTAATTTTGATACAGTGAGTATTTATTCTGTATGGTTCAGTCTGGAATGCAAAGGGGGAAATAAAGGATCTCTTATTAAGTAAGTAGGTGATGTATCTCATCTATTTGGAGACAACACAATTAAATCCATTGCCTAGAGAACCTGCCACATTGCTCCCCCTATCCTCCATTATTGGCTTTGTTATCTCACAAAATTCCTTGCCAGAATGCGTAAATATTGATTTCCTTTGTTTAAAAGATTGAGCCAAGACACTGAAATAAAATAGGTTGTCTGAAATCGTTGACCAAGGCAGGTTGTTTTCCCATCTCTGTTGACATAAAATAATGAACTCTCTTTATCTGACTCGCCACCCAAATTGGAGGTAACCCTTTGTTTGCCTGTAATGACTGACCCTATTATAGGGGAAATGGGATGCTTGCTTGGGGGATCAAAAGGACAAGCCAGATCCCATCACCATTCACCCTGGCAGAATAAATGGGGCTMCCTGCCTGTCACTAAGTCAAACCATTGTAGGCTCCCTTGGTTCCTGATCTTTAAGTGCAAACAGTCAACGGCCACTTAGTTTGTTTGCCGTCATCAACATGTCTTAGGAGGACCTAGGAGGAAATTGAGGTTCACTGGCATGAAAAAATGGTGTAGTTAATTTATACAGGCAAAAAAATGAATAATAATATATATGGATATTGTGAACCTGAAAAATCTGATACAGCTTTTTAAGTAATTAGAGAGGACTATACAGTGCATTCACTGTTTTTGTCAGTACTAAACTTTTGACTGTGTGTATATCAAAATATGAGCACAATAACTAAATCTCTGTGAAAAAGGCCTAAGCTTAAAACATCCCAAAGCACATCAATTGAGTTGATGTTTGGTGGTTTTATAATAAAGATTTGCAGTAGCAATGTAGTGGGGTTGACGATTCTGACATTTTTCCGCAGTGGAGACCCAGATATGTCATATAAACGTGATCTGTTGGAGAAAATAAATGTTTTCTGACTGGACAGCATTAGAATTCCAGCACAGTAACAGGCTATTTCTCCCTGGTTGGTGCTCTGTCTAATTGCTTGTCACATTCTGTAACATAAAGATATAAGATCTCKRGGGTGGCGCAGTGGTCTAGAGCACTGCATCGCAGTGCTAGCTGCGCCACCAGAGTCTCTGGGTTCGCGCCCAGGCTCTGTCGCAGCCGGCCGCAACCGGGAGATCCGTGGGGCGACGCACAATTGGCATAGCGTCGTCCGGGTTAGGGAGGGTTTGGCCGGTAGGGAGGGTTTGGCCGGTAGGGATATCCTTGTCTCAGTATGTAAAAAATAAATAAAAATAAAAATAAAATAAAAAATGTAATAAAATGTATGTGTGCTGGTGAGCATGTGTGAGTGCCACGTCTAGGTCCAAGAGGCTTCTAAACAGCTACTGTAAGTCGCTCTGGATAAGAGCGTCTGCTCTTGGCCGGTAGGGATATCCTTGTCTCAGTATGTAAAAAATGTAATAAAATGTATGCACTCTACTAAAGCTCATACAGTACAGATCTGGGACCAGGCTAAAGGAGACCTGGGAGGTGCAGATAAATAACACAGTGACATGGAAATGCACCTTGGGATAAACCACACACTGGTATGTTTGTATATGTTTTTATGTACTAATGACTGAAATATTTTTTTTTACTTTTTGGATTTTATCATTGGATGGTGTCTATTGTTGCCATATGAATGAATGCTGTTTCATGATAAGTACATTTTAATAACTCACTAATTTGATGAAGTACAATCAAATATCATCATGTCAAACTTTATCTGATCATCTTTAAACCGTGTGGATGAAGTTTATATTCACTGAGTGTACAAAACATTAAGAACACCTTTCTACAGCCTCAATCCCATGTTCCCTCTAAGCTGGGCACAGCAGTAGCCGAGCTGCCCCCAGYACCGCAATGCAGAGRGCAGAAGAAATATCAGCCCAAGGAGAGAAGCACAAGATTGAACAMCACTCAACTTTTTAGAGTTTTCCCTGTTAGTTAACACTATCAATGTTTCCCTTTACTGTGGCAATTGTGATCGAATCAACCCAATATTAGCCCCTTTAAATGTTAAATGCAACATACCGAAACAAAGCAAACTATGCAAGATATTTTGTTGCAGYCAGAACGCATCAGAGCAGGATTCTATTGCACGACTCAGCCCGTACTCTACACAGACCAGCACAGGCATAACCAATCAGAGCTGCAGTAGGCCTATAAGGAAATACATCATTGCCATATATGGATCTGCGCCATTTACTTTGAACTGGACTGTGTTTACAGCTGTGGACTTGAGTACGTGTGCTTGTTTTGAGATCAAAGCAAGAGCTGCATGCAGCCACATGTGCACATTTTGTTCATATCCTTTGCTAGTTAGTGAGTTATTAGCCCAGTTATAGATCATTTGTAGTCAGCAATAGGGGAGTGATTGCTTCCTACAAGAGCARCAAATGTGTACATTTCTAGACATCTCWGAAAAACAAGTCAGGTAGAGAGCTTTGTTTTGTCTTAAAGGGACAATGTTGTATTTTGAGACAGGCTTGAATAAGCTAAGTAGACAATAAGCAGAGGGTAGAATCATTTTTCTGATTCTCTGTAATAATGYTATAATGCATTTTATTTTGTAAAGTGGTTTCTTGCATCAAACACAACATTTTCAGTCACGTCCTTGTCTGATGGACAAGTGGATAAACAGGTTAATGTCAAGTCCTGCATGGTTTTTTCAAAAGTCTCATGAAATGTAGGTCTACYTTGAACACCACACATTTGCTTCTACTGTAGGCTGAATGAGAGAGCATATATTTCCCTGTTAAAATGTTATGAGATGCATTTTCTCAATTTRCTCCATTGTTTTTGATGGTAGGCCACTCTMGTAGGCCTACAATATGATCAAATAGRCACAGTAGCCTACATGGCCACTGTTAAAACTGTAGCTTATAGCGGGTACAGTCTACACCGAATTTTCACAACATTCAAGTTTGCGCTCAGCAGACCTGAAATTAATTATAGGGAACATTGATGCTGACCCATGTTTACTCCAATGCTTCCCACAGTTATGTCAAGTTGGCTGGATGTCCTTTGGMTGGTGGACAATTCCTGAAGCATAAGGTCAATTGTTGAGCATGAAAAACCCAGCAGCGTTGCAGTTCTTGACACACTCAAACCGGTGCGCCTGGCACCTATTACCATACCCGTTCAAAGGCACTTAAATATTTTGTCATGCCCAGTCACCRTCTGAACGGCACACATACACAATCCATGTAAGAATTGTCTCAAGGCTTAAACATCCTTCTCTCCATCATCTACACTGATTGAAGTGGATTTAAAAAAAGTGAAGGGATCATAGCTTTCACCTATATTCACCTGGTCAGTCTATGTCACGGAAAGAGCAGGTGTTGTTAATGTTTTGTACACTCAGTGTATAATAATATATGTGTAGACAGATAGGGTGTTGAAAGTCTGGTCACGATCTCCAGCCCCTCTCAAATAATAAAACCTGCCATTCCCATGTCATTAGCAGTCTGTTTGAAAAGCTTTGCTATAGGCTACTGCTGCACTCCATGATAATACCCACTACAATCAAAAGCCAGTCAAGAGCCATTCATTTTTCATTGAGCACCCCATGCCTCTCCACAGAGGCATCATGCCCATAGGGGGCACAGGAGCACATGCACCCTCAAATRTGTCCTGTTTAAAAAATGTTAAATAACTACTACTTGTCACTTAGCAATTTTATGAAGTTGGRTCTAGCTAGCCCAGATAGATTCCCAATCTCCCAACCTTATAACTAGCTACCAAAAAACTATTTCAGGCTATCAAGTTAGAGTAGCTAGCTTGTCTAACTATCTTAGTTGGCATGCCTGCTGGCAAGGTTGGTAGACTTTAGAAAAGCAAGCAATAACTAAAWAGTTATATAGTTTCCATGGCACCCTACTAGGGTAGTGGCAGGCAGCCTAGTGGTTAGAGCTTTGGGCCAGTAACTGAAAGGTTGCTAGATCAAATACCTGAGCTGACAAGGTAAAAATCTGTCATTCTGCCCCTGAACAAGGCAGTTAACCCACTGTTCCTAGGCCGCCATTGTAAATAAAAATTTGTTCTTAATTGACTTCCATAGTTAAATGAAAAAAGTAGCAGCCTAAGCACAGAGCTCCTGGAAATGTGTACATGTTCAGTAATTTTTTAGGTGTTTTCAATTGCTTTTTTAAAATCAGCTCTTTTGTTTTTGGTAACATTTAGTTTATATTGCATACATCTGATGTTTTTGAGCCACGGATTTGAAGATTGACTGACAGATTAAGACTTTTTGGCATCTGGACACAGTACCATCTTTTTTGTTTCACCTGGCTGCCAATTCCAGATCTTTACAAAACATCATTTGAGGAGTAGCCTGATGCATGAGAGGAATGGCAGATGGAGGATACAGCAGTGCTGAGTCAGAGGGCTCGTAGAGAGGACGACTGGCTACTATTCTGAACTTTGTGTGGTGGGCTTTCTGACGCCATGAGCTGCTMAGGCATCACCCAAGTGGCTGCTACACAGAGAGGAAGAGGAGAAGTCCAGTGGATTTAAGACTCTATAAGATCATCAGCAGACTCCATCACCATCATCTACCATCCTCTGACCAGCTCTCTTCGCTCAAGCCATGAACTGACCCTCTCCATCTTCAGAGGACGCAGCTTTCAAAAGATTTGGCCTCTATTGGTTAACCTGTCATGATATATTGCTTGTTAGTTTATTTGCTCTTGAAGCGCTTTGAGATTCTACAAAAAGTGCCATGGAAATGTAATAAATTCTTCTTATTATTATTATTATTAAATGTACTGAATAAGAATCCCATTCCTTTCAATCTTTTATGCAGATTTTAGCAGAGAAGCATATTTAGTTTATTTAAAAAAATAACCACCAGTCAGCGGGACAGATCAATAAATATGCTTAGATATGTAAAAAAAAAAAAGAGACATATTTGTACATAGAATTAAGCATAATGGTTATGGCTCTAGACTGCAGGGAAAAGTTGTTTCAGGGGTTTGAAAAATCCACAATTCTCCAATTTACAGACGGGAGGCATAGCCCTCCTACAGACCACCCTCCAGCTATCCTCACATACTTTGTGCCCCCTCAGATGTTTAGGGTGCATGACGCCCCTACTCTCCGACAGACAAGATCCAGAAATCTCGCTTGATCAAAAGCCGTGCACAATTCTGTGAAGCAAGATGTTTGAGATGGGTATAGTTGAAAGGCTCTTCAGATCGAGAATCTGACAGACTTGTGGATAACAGATCCTATTTTGCAGATGTGAAAGATAATTTTTTTTTTACAAATCCTTAAAACATCAACCTTTAAAAAAAAAAAAAGCAAGATTATCATCAACATTTTCATAGATTATGTAACTAGATTTCTCTATCAAAATCAAGCCATGACAGTTTTGATAGGAATGATTTCAGACTAAACATTGACTAACACCATCCTTAAACAGAGACATACACTAACATGTTTGCTTTTGATTCTTCCCTAGACTACCATTCTAAATTGCCTGCTTAAATGTAAACGAGTCAGTGCCACTTTTAGAGGTCGACAGCTACATTTAAAACACACAGCTTGTATAATAGGTTCATCAAATCAGGGATTAACCCCAGAGAAAGACTATTGATTCATTAATCCCATAACCCCTTGTCCACTCTCAGACAAAGGTGCACAGCATTATGGATTTTCAATACATGATAGCACACAGATGCTATCGAAAGTAAATATGCATTGCAATTATAGTGTTACCATGGCATGTTGTGCATTGATTCAAGAAAACATATTTGGCGGAAAGGGGTGTTCAAACTGCACATGTCAAGCACACGCTCACCCACAAAAGTACCAATTTAATGTTTATTGAGAGGGGGAGGAGGTAATTATGGTAGAGAAATAAACATTCCCCTACATGATCTATTCAGGCTGAGTAAATAGATAGGGTCAGTCAACTGTGAATTTCTACAGAGCAGAGCTGTGACATTTTCCATAAGGTCAAATGTTTTATGGCATCAATAGTGGAATCCAATACGAGGTTACTGTAACATAACGCCCTTCCACCATCACAACAATTACTCAGTGAGATTGTGTGTTTTGACTAAATAAAACGACAAATAAATAGCCTATGTATTTTAATTAATTGTTTGATGAACAACCATTTCGAAAGACATTTAATTCCTGTGCATAGCATGTTGTAGTGTATTTGACAAGACATTTGGCTTATACAAGCTATTTATTCCAATACCATAGCATCTATACATAGTACCAGGAAACAGATACTCAATGGCAACACAAAGAGAAAATCAAGAATTAAGACGGTAAATTGCAGGGTGGGGGTTGAAGGTTAGACGTGAATAGCTTCCCATGTTATGAAGTATACTATAGTTCCGTCACTATCTACTATCAGGGAGACATTGAGGACATCTGATCTGCGCTTCGATGGTTTGATGCATGCCCCACAGAGGACAATAAGAACATCCTCTGTGCTGTTACATGAGGAAGCAAGACAGGACAATGGGCTTTTTCCATCAGGACTACCTTAATGACATTGCTCACCACCACTCTGTCAAATGACAATTACGGCATTCCTCCATGGTACAAACAGGTTAATCAGTCTTATGAGCAACATCTCTAGCGAAGCCATGTTCAATCTAACATGTGTGTAGAATGGAAGTATTGACATGGACAATAGTCAGCATAATTAAACCCAAATTCAATCTATCTAAGGATTGATTCATATCATTGCTTGAGTAATATAATAATTTCTGCTCCCTAGGGCCTTATCTGAGTTGCAAAAAATGTGCAGCCATGTCACATTCCTCAGAGTGCGTTAGTTGATGTGTGTCCAATGAAGTTATCAGCCTGTGTGTATAGTGTGCCATTATCTAAATAAGGTTAATTTGTGACCAACAGACCAGAAGAAGAAATCTCCATAATCAGTTTGGCTCTTATCTGCATATTCCTTTAATTATTCAAAGGAAGAGGAAACACATTAACTGCAGTTACATTATAAGCCAATTAGTCCTGTTCCTCCGTCAGTGTGGGTGTGTGTGTGTGTGTGTGTGTGTGTGTGTGTGTGTGTGTGTGTGTGTGTGTGTGTTGATCTTTGTGAACCTCTCCGAGGCATCCTCTGGATCATGTGTATTGATCTGGTGAAGAAGGGAGGTGAATAGATGTCTAGGCACACTCCGGCCCCAGAGGATTGGCCGAGAGCAAGACAGGAGTCTGTCTGAGGGCTGCTAAGGCTCATGGGAAATTAGAGTGTGCCATCGGTCTTCCAGGCAAAATACAGGAAGCATACACTACAGAGCATCAGGTAGTGAGAGCGTTGTGAACCTTGAAATATTAATGTCCACCTCTCAGGGGATATTAGTAACCTTTTGGCCTCAGGAAATGCTGATTTGTGTCTGCTGTCTTTGATCTTTGGAAACCTTCTATATTTCCATTTATATGAAAACGAGAAAAGTAATTTTTCCTAGGAGTAAGAAGTTGAATCTTTAATTTTAGCCATTGGGACCTTTACACTAATTAAGAATTTAGTAATGAAATACTACTGTAATAATTTGCATTTAGTGAAAAGTTGAATAGATTGTTTCCAGGTCAACACACGTACAGTACTCATACAGGCTGCAATTTTCAACACACTAAAAAGACAGATTACAGATGTCATATTTTCAGTTGAGTGATGCTGCTCCAAGAAAAATGTTCTCTTTCTGTCCACAGCTTGTTTTAAAATATAGAAATAACCAATTTCCCCTCTTTGAATCTATCTTTGCTTTTCTTTCCTCTCTTTTCCTCCCTCCCCACTCTTTTTAGCGAAACCATTAGGGGTCTGTTATGATTCCCTGACAGTCTTCATTAAAAGTAGAGTACTTTGAGTGAACATTTCAAAGAAAATGACATTAAAAAAAGGCAGCAGTACTGCTGTCATCAGGGGCRATACACTAAAACATTAATACTTTGTGGCTGTGTGTAAACACATCTCTATTGCCTTCTCTTTAACCTCTGGACAGACTTGGCTAACTCAACTAGTGGTATCTGCTGACTCAGTGAATCTGTGTGTATTCTGTGTGTATTCCTCAGAGTTCTTCACGGTTTACAATACCTTTCAGGCCTCTGGCCGGTCATCCAACCACGATCCCTCACAGCTGCACTGGACTCATTATCGCACTCCATTATCTCACTCCATATCTTACATACCTTACATTACTGCTTTGTCTGCATAATGCAGAACATTATATGACATGACTTGACTGGGCTCCAGACCAGAGCTCCTCTATAGACCAGAGTGAGTCTAYGGCCAGAGGACACACCTAGCCCTGGAGAATATGGGATATGCCGCGCTGTCCTGTCTAAGGACTTGACCGGGTCAGGAGAGTTTCTCCAGTACTATTCCCACTTTCCACTACAACCTTCATACAAAGCAGATTGCCTTTAAACGAGCCTGACCTCTAACTCACATCCTGTAAGGACCCGTCAAACCACCAGATATGGAGGAATTGAGAATGACATTTTCTAAGAATGATTACCTGCTATTGAGTTAACTTTGACAAACTCTCCATCTGTCAAAAAAAGATTCCACATTCAAATGTTTATAACAATGTGTCATGGTGGTAATATGCAGAATATGTGGTTTGCTCAGTGATGAAAGGAAATGTAATCCTTCACATTTAAATATTACATAAACATCCCTTATTTCTGTTTACATATCACCTCTAATACGGCAAACATTGTTCCCCTTTTACACAGGGGTGTGTGTATGTTTCTGTCTGTGTGTTTAGATTGGTAGCCTCTCTGCTGGTGCAGTCTGATTAAACTCCAGTTTCCCAGACAGAGGCAGAAGAGCCTGCAGCCCAATTTAGCCTGCAGTGGAGCATCCTGAGAGATTAACCTGGATACAGGGGTAGATGTAACGTAGTAAAGTTAAATCCAGGACTCTCCAATTAGCATGATATGTTATGTTTTGTATGGTATGTATTTATTTGAGGATGTCCATCATCCATTTTGTATGATATGTTATGAATTACAATTCGTATGTTAAGTTACAAATTTCAATTGGTTCGATATGTTAAGAATTGCAATTCGTACAATATGTTACCAATTTGCAAAATGTATGATGTGTTACAAATTCGAATTTGTTGTGGCCCAGTTCTTCCATGGCCTGCATACTAAACAGACATGTCACCCATTGAGCGTGTTTGAGATGTTCTGAATCGACGTGTACGACAGCGTGTTCCAGTTCCCTCCAATATCCAACAACTTTGCACAGCCATTGAAGAGGAGTGAGACAACATTCCACAGGCCACAGCCTGATCAACTCAATGTGAAGGAGATGTGTTGTGCTGCATGAGGCTCACAACAGATGCTGACTGGTTTTCTGATTCGTGCCACTACCTATGTTTTTAAGGTATCTGTGACAAACAGATGCATATCTGTATTCCCAGTCATGTGAAATCCATAGATTAGGGCCAAATGAATGTCCTTATGTTAACTGTAGCTCAGTAAAGTCTTTGAGATTGTTACAAGTTGCGTTCATATTTGTGTTCATATTTTTGTTCAGTACATAAAGATAAAAAATGGTGAAGAGGTAGGCATTAATATGTTTCCATCAATGCAATAATGTGAAATGCAAAGTCCTTATTCCCTTTACAATGTCTTTGCTTGATGCATTTTAATCATTTCTAGCGTGCTTTAATATCTTGAACATCCAGGTGTTTCTTTGGGAGATTATTTTTCTTTATTCTTTCCTGGAATTTCTTCTCCATTCACTGGGCTCTGTCTGAGAGGAGAATATGGCCATTGTAAGAATCCATTCACATGTCCTAAAAGAATGTGGTCCTAATCCCATTCCCACCCCAAGACAATACGCTATTCCTTCTCCCTGAAAGATTCCCCAAAGCATCTATCCTTCATTAAACAGCCACTATGCACAATATTGAACAACAGCGGGAATGCATGTCTCCACCAACGTTTTCAATATGATGGATGTCCCACCAAGCCTTTATTAATATAAGTCTAGGATTCTAGCTGGACTGGGGGGATCGCAGATCAAAGACTGTGTTGGATCTTTATATCATCGACTTCAAATGGAAATCCACCATTATTTACTGGTCTCCAGTGAGATTCCAGTAGCAGAGGGCCTTGGGCAGAATGGAGGGACTGACTTGTGATCATACTGGGAGGGCAGGGACTCAGCTGGTACCCATAAGGCCTTTGAGGGAAACAGGGGAGTTGAAAGGCAGCTGTCATTCATACAGTAGACTGCTATTTACCAGAGAGAAGATGGAAGACAGGACACAGAGACAGCTAGAGACTACAGATCTGCAATTCTRATTTTYTAAAGGGAATGACAACATTAATTTCATGTCTTGCAGACTAATTCTAAAAAAAAGAATCTTGAGTTGAGGAGTTSAGTTGAGGAGGATGTTCTATAGAAKCTTTTGACAGATTATACCATCGTATGTATACCCTGTCATGTTCTATTAACACATTATTCTATACAAAMAATCGCTTTATTTCATATAGTGCTTTGCAAACAGAATCTCAAAATTGCTTTAGAAAAACAAACAAAAACAAATCCAGGGAGCTGTCAGTTCATGGGAGATGGTCTTCCACGGCTGGATGATGATGGCATTCAGGACAGGAGTAGCTTGAGTGGAGGTGGTGTCGATGGTCCAGCCAGGGAGGGAGAAACATTGGTTGGACAGGCAGGCCGGGTGCTCTTCGTCAGACACCTCTGTCTCTGAAGTCCACAGCTACTCCTCCTCTTTAGGTAGGCTGGAACAGATCCACCACCCAAAAGTATAGCACCCACCTGGGTGATGCTTCGGCAGCTATAAGTGCCTGAGAGACCACCACAACTCAGCAGTAATCATCAACCGTCTCCTACGAGGCGAGCCTCTGTCATCCCCTCACACTAAGGTCCACATCCTTCCAGAAACCAGGGCAGGTGGAACTAACAGCCGGTGCATCATTCAAATGTAGATTAGCCAGCTAGCTAGCTAGTTAGCTATAGCTAGCAAAGCCAAGTAAACAGACTCAGTCGTGCAAATCCATGGGTTACCACCAGATATTGTAGCTCAACCCTCAACAGGTTATCAGAAACCGAAACAAATATTTAAAAAATTGATATATGCTTCAAGCATGCTGTCCTAAATTGCTTAGGTTGAGCACACTCTGTATGAACCTGTCTCTTATACACATCTAGATGTGTATAAGAGACAGGATTCACACAGTGTCAAGTTATTTTTACATTTTACATGTTTTACATTTTAGTCATTTAGCAGACGCTCCTATGCCTGTCTCTTATACACATCTAGATGTGTATAAGAGACAGGATTAACACAGTGTCAAGTTATTTTTCAATGTATTCCCAAAAACCTGAAGTCCCCATCCAAGTAGCTATGTGACTGTTTTCAACACATAAACTGTATTAGCCTTTTTTTTTAACAAGATAAATAAACGTTCAATCAGTACTGAGTGACTGAAGAGTAAAAATATTGTGCKACAAAAGCTTCCAGTCATCACCGCTGTCCATTTCAATGGATGCATCCAGGACAGGGATTGTAGCGTACTGTAACAGTTCATATCACTGCCCTGGGATATGAAGGTCCTGGGTTCGCCTCTCGGAGGAGACATTTTGACCATTRTCTTTCTTTTCGTGACCATTCTTTTTCGACCTTTCTCTTCTGACAGTCCCCTCCCAATCCCGACACACACACACACACACCGGCACGTTGACGCACGGTGTGTGCTTATTTTCAATTATTAGGTGGGGCTATGGACAGAGAGGAATACATTGATGCCCTAATCCGTRAGATGCACTCTATCCCTACGGTACATCCCAGGGACACACTGCTTAATGGCTGCGTGGCGGTTTGTGTTCCCTGAAATGCGTACACCAGCTGATTGACGCAGCACCGCCTCTTCTCRATGCACTTATTAAGTGTATATATCATTAGGCTGTATGTCTTTTTTGATATAGGCCTATTGTAAATGTGTATTTTTGTAGCGTCACCATATTCATTGCAAAAATAAATACAAATACAAACTTAATGCTACTTATTCATTTGATAGAGATAATGAACCGTCCATTGATCAGCATAGCAATTGATAAAAACAGGACCATGTTTGCAAAACAAGTGATTCTGAGCTTATGTCAATATTACACKGGTAAGCTAACGGTTACATAAATCAGGAATGCAGACAGGCTAGCTCATTATATCTGTWTGAGTGACTGTGTCCAACACACCTCCACCTGTTGTTATGTTGGTCACCTACTGACTGAAAACAATTATGTTATTATGAAATATATTTTTATCTCAATTACATCTATGCTAAAACAATGGCTTAAGACATTGCTTACACATTGTTTAAASTACAATAGATCAAAATAGCTYTTGTAGTAGGCTTCAAGTTTTAATGTAACGTGCACAAGTAAAGTGAAATGCCTTTCTTGCAATCTCCAAACCCAACAATGCAGTAATCAACATAGCATTAAAAATAACATTAGGTAGAACAAAAACACACAAGAAATATAAAAATAAGAAACAAGAAGAACACAAGAAAGTAAGAAGCTACATACAGGGTCAGTTCTAAAACCATATTTACAATGTGCAGGGATACTGGAGTGATAGAGGTAGATATGTATTGGGCAGTGGAGGCTGCTGAGGGGAGGACGGCTCATAATAATGGCTGGAACGGAGCAAATGGAATAGCACCAAACACATGGAAACCATGTATTTAATACTATTCCAKCTATTCCGCTCCAGCCATTACCATGAGCCCGTCCTCCCCAATTAAGGTGCCACCAACCTCCTGTGGTATAGGGATGAGGTGACTAGGCATCAGGATATATGATAAACAGAGTACCAGCAGCGTAAATTATGATTGTATATGAGTGTGCTCCTGTGTGTAGAGTCASTATAAATGTGTGTTATGTGTGTGTTGGAGTGTTCGTGAGTGTGAAGAGTCCTGTGAGTGTGCATAGAAACAGTGCACAAATATAATTTWAATTTAAATGGTCAACTCAGATAGTSTGTGTAGCCATMCTGTTAGCTATTTAGCAGTCTTATGGCTTGGAGATAGAAGCTGTTCAGGATCCTGTTGGTGTCAGTTTTGGTGCACCAGTACCGTTTGCCATGCAGAAGCAGAGAGAACAGTCTATGACTTGGGTGATTYGAGTCTTTAAAGCTTTACCGYGCCAGTGATATATTGGGCTGTCCACACCACCCTCTGTAGCYCCATGCGATCGAAGGCGGTGGTGTTTGCAATACCAATGCTGCAGCTGTAGAACTTTTTTAGAATTTTAGGTCCCATGCCAAACCTTTTCAATTTCCTGAGAGGGAAGAGGCTCTGTCACGTCTTCTTCACGACTGTGGGTGTGTGAGTGGACCATTTGAAGTCCTTAGTGATTTGGACACGAGGAACTCAAAGCTCTCAAACTGCTCCACTGCAGCCCTTTTGATGTGGACTGGGGTGACTTCGCCACCCCGTTTTATGTAGTCCACGATCAGCTCCTTGGTCTTACTGACGTTGAGGGAGAGGTTGTTGTCCCGGCACCACACAGCCAGGTCACTGACCTCCTCCCTGTAGGCTGTCTCATCATTGCCGGTGATCAGGCCTACCACCGTCGGTTCGTCACCAAAGTTGATGATGGTGTTAGAGTCGTGGGTGAACAGGGAGTACAGGAAGGGACTAAGCACACACCCCTGTGGGGCCCCTGTGTTGAGGGTCAGCGTGGCGGAGGGGATGTTGCCTTCCTCACCACCTGGGGTTGGCCCTTCAGGAAGTCCAGGATCCAGTTGCAGAGGGAGGTGTTCAGTCCCAGGGTTCTAAGCTTGGTGACGAGAGTGGAGGGGACAATGGTGTTGAATGCTGACCTGTAGTCAATAAAAAGCATTCTCACATAGGTATTTCTCTTATCTAGGTGGGTGAGGGCAGTGTGGATCGCAATTGTTATTGCGTCATCTATGGATCTGTTGAGGTGGTATGCAAATTGGAGTGGGTCTAGGGTGTCTGAGATGATGGAGATTATGTGTGCCATAACCAGCCTTTCAAGGCATTTCATGGTTGCAGATGTGAGTGCTAAAGGGCAGTAGTCATTGTGGCATGAAGCCTTAGTCTTCTTGGGAACAGGAATGATGGTGGTCATCTTAAAACATGTGGGGATTACAGACTGGGACAAGGAGATGCTGAAAATTACAGTGAAAATGCCTGCCAGCTGATCTGCTCATGCTCTGAGTACGCGGCCTGTAATACCGTCCTTCCCGCGACCTTGCGAGTGTTGACCTGACTAAAGACCTTACACACATCGGCCTCGGAGAGCGAGATCACCCAGTCCTCTGGATCACCCAGCACTCACGCACAGTATGGTGTTGGTATTGTCGAAGCGTGCATAAAATGCATTGAGTCTGTCTGGAACAGATCATGTCTGGGTCTTCCTTTGTAATCCGTAATGGACTGTAGCCCCTGCCACATGGGGTGGATATCAGAGCCTGTGTAGCATGACTCCACCTTATTCCTATATTGTCCACAGTTCAATGCTGTGTGCTGGAAAACCTTGGTAGACCATMGGTGGAGTAGGCATTGTGATGCTCATGTGAATTTCCAGACCAATGACTACTTGTCACTTAAAATGTTGTTTTTTGTTTTTAAATACTCTTTCTCTCTCTGTGTTGCTGTAACTGGAATGAGAGAAGTAGATGAGAAACAGAGAGAGAGAGAGACACAATTAGGACATATATATTGTGTGAGAGAGAAATCAAAAAGATAATGCCATAGAGTTGGTCTTATTAGAGGGCCTTCCTCTCCAGGCCAGTGACCCAATGAGGATGCATCATGATCCACATGCGTTCCAGATGGCCTGCAGGCTAACTGGGTTAATGTGCTATTCTTGGATGCATATTCCCCCTGCATGTGCTCCAGGGAGCTCCACCACAACCAACGGCTAGATCTGTGAGCTGTTACTGTATGTTCCTAGGTTACCACCAACAGAGAGTTACCTATACCAGATACTGTACTACATTTAGAGACCCTAGTAGACACTGTGTTAGTCCATACAAGCTTATTTCAGATGGGATGATCGAATAGTTATTGAAGTAAATGTACTTGAGACATGCGATAAGTCTATGTAGATCCACTTTTAGTAGTGGTGTTATTTAAATATATGGGGTCAGAGAAGCAGCTGTTTGACTTTTGAGTGTCACTGTTGACACCTCAATCAACGCAACTATCAAGCGAACGGGTGTGAATGGGTGTCTGTCTATGTAATCATGATAAACCATCGCCTCCCAAAGAAAACCACACCCAGTTAGAGATCTTCAGGGCATACATCCCCAGGTGTGACGAGACTCAGCTGTAAGGCAGGCAAACGTTATGATAAGACAGGGACCATTGTCACAGAGAGGCCTAGTGTGGTCCCTCAGTTGTGCTGTTCAAACACAGCCCATTGATATTCCCAGAGCTGCTGATAGGAGGTGTTTGTGTTCAAAACATGACTCAGTTCATTAAGCAGGTGGAGGCAGTGCTAAGAAGGATGCCTAAGGGTGATCCAACCTACTCTGAAAACACTGCATTGTTTTTACACTATACTATCTAGTTCTGCTATAGCAGCGTTTGCCAAACTATGTCCTGGGCAGACACCAAGAGGTGCACATTTAGTTTTTTGCCCTAGCTCCATACAGCATATTAAAATAATCAATGCTTGATGAGTTGATTGTTGAATCAGCTGTTTCGTGCTAGGGCAAACGCTGCTGTAGCAGCATAACTAGATAGTATAATGTAAAACAATGCAGTGGGGGTCCCCAGGACCGAGTTTGGGAAATGCTGTGCTGCAGTAGTCTTTGTTACTATACTAATACAGGAGAGCTATTGGAAAACTCTGCCATATCTCTTTACATTGTTTAATCATGAGCTGGAGGATCCATTCTTCACCGTATGAAGATTATAGCCTACTCTCTCCACATTACATGAGAGATAAACAAGAGTTCTGACATCTGTTGTCTGACTTAGCCTCTACAGTATTTTGCTTGTGGGCGAATAAAGACTGAATTGTAACACTGATTTCACTGTTGGACATGGACAAAGACTAACACTGTTGAACATGACTTTGATGTGTGTGTCTCTGTGTCTCTGCTTTTGTATATGTGAATACACACTTGTGTATACATTCTGCACACGAGTCCACGTGGTGCAGTCAACACAGCCACACATTAATCTACAGATCACCTCTGGGGAGAAACCATTTGCCTGGAACACACCAGATTAATCACTGCATATAAAGCACAGCTGCTAAACATCACCCAGCTGCTTCCCCAGAGAGAGAGAGACAATTCAAATGTCCCATTGTGTCCATCTCATCAGATAAAGAAGAGCGGAGGCCCCTGTCCCCATGTCCTAAATTAAGGTTTGCTCAGGTCAGTTTGGTTGGTTAAAAAGCAAAACATTTCAATCTCCAGAATACAGAAGACATTCCTGCTTCGTGGACACAGGGGAAGTCCCCCACTGAGACCTATAGGCTACACTCTTAGCCCCTTTTTTTCTATCTAGAACCTAAAAGGGTTCTTCGGCTGTCCCCATAGGAGTATCAATTGAAGAACGCTTTTTGGTTCCAGGTAGAACCCCCTTTGGTTCAATGTAGAACCCTTTTTCTAAGAGTGTAGCCTTTAGAATGTTTCAACAGGCCCAGCTGCTAAGGGTCACACACGCACGTATGTTTGCACGAACACACACACACACACACAGAGAGCCAGGCTAGACATTAGAACGTTTCAACAGGCCCGCTGTTACAGGTCACATCCAGAACATAGGCCCCATGGTCCGGGGAGGTCTTGTAAAAGAGCATTATTTGTTTGGGCTATGCATTAGCCATGAAAGACTGCTTGTCTGGGAAGTCACTATGGGGCCAGGGACCACATACCTGTACATTACCATTGTAATAATATACATCAAATGCTATAGGCCATAAAGCCATAGACAATAACTACACATAAGAAAAAAACTCCCTTAACTTTAAAAAATAACGTTGTTTCTTTTCCTGTTTATGAGATACAGACAAGTTGTTTCGCATGACATCTTATTGCTTTTTTTGTTGTTTTATTTTTAATATAATCTTTATTTATTTTGTATATACAGTATACATTTCCAATCAATAATTTATACAATTCATGACTTTACAATATTTTTTAAATACATAAACTTGCTTTGCCTGGTGGGGAAATTGGCCTGGATGAGCTCAGCTGGTTATGCTTATCATGCATCTCTTATCAGTGAGTTGGTTTGTCTGCTTGATCTCACTACACTGTCTAGCTGGGCTGCCCGTTGTTATCTTATCTAAAGTGCCTTCCCTCAGCTCACCCACCAGCCGCAGCATTAATTTGCAGTGTGTGTAAATAGCAGGTGACCATGGGTTCAGATTCATATTGGATGCACTGCAGAACACAACAACTATAGAACAAACAAACTTGTTCTCGGTTGAATATGTGTCATCATAGGATATCACACCTTACATCTCCATTCCCGAGCAAAGAGAAACAGGGACCTCTGTGTTTGCTGGTAATTGCCAATGCCAAAGCCATTATTGCACAGCCAGAGGGTGTAACAAAGGTTTGGCCATTATAAATGGCTATGCTGCAATAAGATACATACTACATCCTCTGTAGAGTTGTATCACTTGAAATTATGAATGTACTCTTATCTCTCGCAAACTTAAATGCTGTCTCCATTATGCTATTTGTGTAGTCTGGAAGTGACCAAATGTCCTATTGTAAAAGTGGTATAGAAATTACTGTTATTTTAACCAACTGTGTGGTAGTCTAGGATTTCATAAAGCAAGTGCTGCTGAGTCCCATCTGGCTGATCTTGTCATTGTTCAAGACATTGATGAAGGATCCTGCTGGTAGATCCATACCACATTGACCAACCTGGGTGGTAATGCAGGTCAAACATGAGGCAACTGCTTCTATCTATTCCAATCACCTGCCCTTTAGCAACGATCAATAGCAGTTTTTACATTGTCTGCGGCCTGCCTTTGGTTATCAATGAAGAGTTCAGTACAGAGGTTGCATTCCCCCTGACAATAGACAACAGTCACAGAATGTAGTAAAACAGCTCTGCAGACGAAGAAGATACACAACAGAAACACATCAACAGACGTCAGTCCTGTAACAACAGACGTGACAGACAGACAAGACAGAGAGTGTCTGACTGTCTTGTCTGTCACCTCAGTCACAGGACTGGTGTCTGTTGATGTGTTACTGTGGTGGGTATTCTCCATGCGGCAGAGAGAGGAAGTGTAGATAGATTGGGTGAAAATGTGCAGCCGCTCTGACTGGGATGGAGAGAAGATAAGAGGGGGGCTTACAGGGGCTTAGACTGGGAGGCTATTTTTTGTCATCCACAGATCTCGCTCTCTCACACTCACACACACACAAATAGCATATTGCTCATTCCGTAATAGCCCAGCGTTCGCACCTGTCATTATGATTTTATTATAATGGAGAGAAGGACTGAAGATTATTCAAATTATGCACCACCAGCTTTCTGGGAAGTTCTGAGGCAAAATACCAAAGTCTACAGACAGAACAAAATACCAGTGGTGAAAGTAAAGCAGCTCTGGCTCTTTTCAAACCTCCCCAATCTTCTTTCTCCTCGTAATGGGATACAGACGGCAAGTGCAGTGGTATTATCTCTACAGAAAGGAGAGAATCGGACTACTCCTTGCCTTACAAAAGGCCTGGTTTGTCATACAAAAACACTACTATACAACTCTTTATTTGATGCAGCAAGCTATTGGCCAATGGGCGGGAAACCAATTTAGCTACAACGAGTGAATTGTGAGAAGACGGTGAAATGTAATAGAAACCAACCATAAATTGATAAAGCTAACTCTAGTATTTCCAGTTCATAGACTTTACTGAACCTGTATACGAGCTAAGTGTCGGCACCTCTACATTAAGCTAGGCAGGCTGTTTTATTAGATTGAGGTCAGCTGGTCACTAAAACCAAAATGTGATAATTCCATCAGTCTCCATTATCAATAGAATGAGCAGAGACCAGTGAGGTGGTTTGTTTTAACCTGGGCATGGTCTCCTAAGGGGATAATCAATATGAACCTAGTCTTGCTACTTTAGCTAGACCCACCTTTCCTTTGTGGTCGGATGCCGAAACTGCACTTGAAGGACTCACCAAGGTCTGCGCGCATCAGTGAAGACACTCTGTAAACAGAATTGAATTGATTACTGTGCTACACTGGGTGGTCCTTTCATTGTTATTATAATGGCCTGTCATACAGTCGGTTGCATTTAGAATGTAAAATCAGTTAAAAACAATTCTTAAAATTGGTCTAGACTTTAGTCTAGACAGTAAATTTATATATWTTTTTTTTATCAGTGACGCACAGCAAATTAAGCACGCATACACTGTGGTGTTGTGATTTGTGGCATAGAAAAACATGAAGTAAAATTATAAAACATATGTGAGATGATACGGTTGCTGATTTAATTAAACTCCTGTTATGGGGACAGATAAGGACTGTGAGGGTGACAGCAGTGGAAATGACTGTTTAAAGTCTGAGGCAGACAGAGAGGCTGACAGACAGGTAATGGGGGAGGACAAGGATGACAAAATCAGGCATGGACTATGTCCCGAATGGCACCCTATTTCCTACACAGTGCACAGCTCTTGACCAGAAGCCTATGGGCCCTGGTCAAAAAGTGTGCATTATATAGGTAATAGGGTGCCATTTGGGATGCACACCCCCAGCTTTCATCTTCAACACAGAGGACAGAATGACATTGCCATCTCCGCGTACGTTCGTTTACCACTCAGCTCCATACCTCCCTGCTGAGATTAAACAGTTATTCCAGAAAGACTCTGTTTGATCACTGATGCAGACAACGTCATTGTTCTATGTGACATGAGTCAGTTTCAGCATGGTTTAGTGGCATATGTTTGTTTTATATTCAAAACAATAACAACATTTCAAGAGGGTGAGAATTATTCTGCAACCCTCAAAACCAACAACATATCTGGATTATATAAATCAGAGGCATTTGTTTGTTTACATCACTTGTCTCACCCGTCCTTCACCATAGTGTGTAATCATGGCTATAATCATGGAAAATAACATGCAATTCATGTTTTGGGGCAGTCTACCAGCATAAATGGTTATCTCACCAGTACAAACATTTACATCCTACTCAGGATCAACGTAAAAGGTTAATACAGACGTCCGATTTCGCTATCACAGTCCAAGGCAATTAGTCAAGGTGAAAGATTCTCCACTAACCATTAACACATCTCTGGACCACAGCCACACAGTAGAGACAGACATGTATTTTCCCATTTGAAACGCAGTGGGGCTAAATTCATAGCATTACCCAGGGGACTATTGGGTGACCTTGCCAGAAATAGAGGTGAACTCTGTCCATCTGAGCCAAATGAGTCTGTCAGGAACCATTTCAGCCTCACAGCTCCCCTCTACATTTCTACGTGCTTTGTAACACCTTACAAAATGTGTACAAAAATGGGCTATCGATGAAGAAAATTGAGAAAGCAGGACGTGTTAATGAATGTTGACAGGGAAATATTGTCTTGAGACAGTTCATCCTAAACAATTCTTAGAACCCCAAATGACCAAAAAGAGATGAAATAACTCACTTTTCATCATGAAACTCTTGATGATGAAAATTCAGACAGCGGTTAAATTCAGACAGCGGTTAAATTCAGACAGCGGTTATATTGTTGCTTCTCAAGGGACCTTGACACAAAAAGCCCTCAAGTTAATTATCAAGGGTGGTTAATGAACTTTAAAATAGAAACCAAAGCTTTTCTGTATCCGATGATCCAAATCTACAGTAATTTACATTTACATTTACATTTAAGTCATTTAGCAGACGCTCTTATCCAGAGCGACTTACAAATTGGTGCATTCACCTTATGATATCCAGTGGAACAACCACTTTACAATAGTGCATCTAACTCTTTTAAGGGGGGGGGGGGGGGGGGTTGGGAGGATTACTTTATCCTATCCTAGGTATTCCTTAAAGAGGTAATTGGGCCAAATGGGTAAAAACAGAAACATAAAAAAGGACTATTGAGGTTTCAGGCTATTTTACTGTACCCAAAGTGCTATACTGTACATTTGGGTAGTATAAAATACATGGCATTTGATTCAACATGATTTTTTATAACATCTCAAACCATATCTGCTTACTCGACCCCACAGCCTGTCTATGGTGGAACACTGTCTGTGTTGCTTGTTTTATTTGTCAGTCTAGTATATCCAGCGAGTACCAAAGTATTTCATTGCTGTCATATTGTGAGCTGTAACAGGGCAGAGCTTGGCTCTTCTCTGCCTATCACCCAGGGCAAAGGTGACCTCCCGCCAGGTTTAATCCCAGCCAAACCAGATCAGAAGGTATGGTTTAGAACTTACTGGAAGTGTTCTGGTATTAATGTGACAAAGACTGAACTGAATGACATTTATGTCACCACGGCCTGACAAAGAGGAGTGACCCGTATTCTGACAAGAGCAGCCTGCAGAATCCTGTGGCTCAGACGTGACATTCACATATGTGTGTGTTTGTGTGTGTGTGTGTTTGTGTGTGTGCGATTTTAAACCAGACTTTCATGTTGTTACACTCTTGTGACTAAAGGGCATGATCAGACTCAAGGTACTGTGGTAGAAATATTCAACTGTGTCTGTTTGAGTATTTACATAATTATCCCTGTCGGGGTCTTTCTTTCCTTGTCACTGATGGAGAAACGTAATGACATCTCACTGTGAGACTGCATGTGGAGCAGCTGTGCTGTCAACGAGCCAAACAAATTAAGGAGAAGGTAATACACACATGCACACACATAGAGAGATGCATTGACACACACACACATACAGACTGGGAGAATAATCAGAATTGGGATTTTATTTTGATTAATTATTATATATATTTTTTACCTTTATTTAACTAGGCAAGTCAGTTAAGAACAAATTCTTATTTTCAATGATGGCCTAGGAACAGTGGGTTAACTGCCTGTTCAGGGGCAGAACGACAGTTTTGTAACTTGTCAGCTCGGGGATTTGAACTTGCAACCTTCCGGTTACTAGTCRAACGCTCTAACCACTAGGCTACCCTGCCGGCAAACCTCGACTGACTGGTTAAGAATGAGCGACAACTGGTAATACTTAACCCTTAGTGGCCTAGTGTACAACATTTCTAGCAGTGTACTAGCAAGGTCATAACAACAGTCATAATAACTCACGACAATTACGACTCCACCACATGGGTTGAAGTACTCAAAAGTTCCTATAATTCACTCAGAGTATTAAATCTGTCTATTATATTTACATGAAAAATAGAAAGACATATGGGAATGATAAAACTTTACGCCACAATTCTATATCATGGTCTGTGTGAACGCTCTATTGAAATATTTAATGGAATGTATTACATTTCTCTCTCTCTCTCTCTCGCTCTCTCCTTCCTGTCTTAATAAACACACCTCTCATACCTCCTATTTCGTTACTCTCCATACTAATAACATGGCTGACTCTGTGGCTGTCCATGTTCTGCGTTTCTGAAATAATGAGGACATTAGGAGGACAGGATTAAGTGAGCTCATCTGAATTATTCAAACAGCGGTGAGTTAAGGGTTGAAGGTACTTTAGGTATAGATATGCTGTCCACTCAATCATACAGACTTCTGCCATAAGGCTTAGCTAACAACTTGGTCTATCATGCTCTCCATGCCTCATAGCCTCTTTTAGGGATGAATGAATGGATAAAGTCAAAATTGAAATGTTTGAGTGTTACATCATTGAGCTGGTTGTTATTTTCAAAGCTGAAAGGAGACAGACATACCTGTCTGATAATCAAATTACAATCAGCCTGTCATTATTAAGCATTCCACATATTCACATCACTGCCTCATTTCAAAGCCAATGCCACTGACCCGCAATGACCATGATGAGTTATGAAATCTGATCTAATTGCTTAAGCCTTGTCTGTGTGTAGACAGTATTCTCTCAACTTTGACTCAAGCAATTGATCGGTGTCCAGGATTAACTGGGATTAGTGCATTCGGTCAATTGACCATTCAACAGCCTTTACACTCAGTTCTGGAGACACACTGAGTACCCAACCGACTGACTCTTTTCATAAGAGCAAACTTCTCAACTCAAGGGTCATTAACCAGAAAGCTAAGAAGACAAATATTTCAGCATTCATCAAAGACATTCAGACAGAACTTTGTATCATTCGATCTGTTTGGCCAAGTCACCTCTAGTAGTGAAATATAGTCAGCACATGTTGCCCGTCTGTAAACACCTTGACCAAGGTCTTCAGAAATGGAAACCACCTGTGCCTGAACCACCAGAACATAAAAATGTCATTCAAGAATCATGGAGCTCTAGACTTTCACACGGCGGAGCGGCACATCAGAGAGCTTTTCCCTCAGGTATCATCCCAAACGGCACCCTATTCCCTATGCAGTGCTGCAGTGCACTACCTTTGACCAAGACCAAGTGGACTATAGTGCACTATAGAGGGAAAAGGGTGCCATTTGGGATGTAACCTCAGCCTTCCAGGGAAGGCAGGTTCATGTTGGGTCAGTGGCAACATATTGTTCTGGTAAATGGCCGGTCCCTTGGTGACGCCCAGTTCCTTATCATTACCAGGTCCACATGGGACTTATCAGAACCAAGATACAGGTTGGCGCAGAAACATGGAGACCATCAGCATAGGGAATTAAGCGTAAGCATATGAGTAGGGCTTTTTCTCATGGGAACTATACTTGTTGCCTTACAGTTACTGATATGCATCAATAGGTCTGCGGATTTCTAGGAAATGGAACACCTGGACTGATCTGCTGTCATGCGTATTTGACAAATTTCAGCATCAGTTGTAGCCACAGGCAGTCACATTGGGCCCATTCAAATCTAGTGTTCCTGGAACTGAACTAATGATATCATGCATCAGCAGAACAGCTGAAAAACTATTTGCAATGACTTTAGTAACTCAAAAATACTGTACACATGATCAAATAGAGCGCATGCATCTTCCTATTAAAAGTATAGACTGCTAGGGTGAAGTAAAAGGAGTTAATCTCTAAGACAGTGAAACACATACCCAACAGGCTATCTATGGGCGGTGCAGACGCATTAATAAATACCCAACAGCCTATCTAGGGGCGGTGCAGACGCATTAATAAATACCCAACAGGCTATCTAGGGGCGGTGCAGACGCATTAATAAATACCCAACAGGCTATCTAGGGGCGGTGCAGACGCATTAATAAATACTCAACAGGCTATCTAGGGGCGGTGCAGACGCATTAGTAAATACCCAACAGGTCATCGAGGGGCGGTGCAGACGCATTAATAAATACCCAATATGCATATTCATTACATAATTTGCATGCAAGGAACCAGGGGAAATTTGTTTTCATTTGGATGAGATACTGTAGAGAATTTCAATATAATGTTTGGCTTAAGGCAAAAAATAGCACTTAATTGCACTTTGCATGTCCCAAAATCTATGGCAATAGTGCCCAACATTTGCCTATAGGTCTTCCAATGTTGTAATCTAAAAGTCAGTGGTGTAAAGTACTTGGTGTTTATTGCAATGGACCACAGAAGGAGGCAGGTAGCTGGGTCCAGGGGCAACAGTACAGGCAGGGAAAAGGCTAGTAACGTAATCCGGGAGATCAGGAAATATGTAGATAACAGGAAATCCAATAGGCTAAAGTACAGACAGGGAATAGGCAAAAGCTGTCATTAGTGAGGCAGGCAAAAACTATCATARACGGGAGGCGTAAATCACGGGAAACACCAGCGCTCTGAAAGCCATGTGTCACAAAACAAACAATACCTCACAGTGATGGGGTGCAAAGAACTGAACTAAATAGTGTGTGATAATGACATACAGGTGTGTGAACAGGTGATTAGAATTCAGGTGATTGGGATCTGGAGATTGAGCTGCGTTCAGGAGATCTAGGTGTTTGAGAGTGTGAGTTGGAAGCAGACGTTACAGTACTTAAATAAAAAATACTTTAAAGTAACAAAAAAGTATTAAAATGTATGCACTCACTACTGTAAGTTGCTCTGCATAAGAGCGTCTGCTAAATGACTAAAATGTAAAATGTAAGTACTACTTAAGTAGGTTTTTCGGGTATCTGTACTTTACTTTACTATTTCGATTTTTTACAACTTTTGCTTTTACTCCACTACATTCCTAAAGAAAAGAATGTACTTTTTACTCCATACATTTTCCCTGACACTCAAAAGTACTTGTAACGGCAGTCTAAGTCGTCCTCCTCATCGGACGAGGAGAGGCGAGAAGGATCGGAGGACCAATGTGCAGAGTGGTAAGTTTCCATGATATTTAATAAACACGAAAACAATATACGTTACAAAACAACAAACGAACATACCGTAACAGTCCCGTGTYGCGAAACACTAACACAGGAACAAACACCCACACACCACACGTGAAACCCCGGCTGCCTAAGTATGATTCTCAATCTGGGACAACGATTGACAGCTGCCTCTGATTGAGAATCATACCAGGCCGAACACAAAATCCCAACATAGAAAACACACATAGACAACCCACCCCATCTCACGCCCTGACCAATACTAAATAAATACAAAACAAGGGAAATAAGGTCAGGAACGTGACAGTACTCTTTTTAATGCTTAGCAGGACAGGAAAATGGTCAAATTCACGCACTTATGAAGAGAACACATGGTCATCCCTATTGCTTCTGATTTGGCAGACTCACTAAACACACATGCATTGTTTGTAAATTATGTCTGAGTGTTGGAGTGTACCACTGGCTATCTGTACATTTTAAAAACAAGAAAATGGTGCCGTCTGCTTTGCTTAATAGAAAGTTACTAGTAAAAGTGAAAGTCACCCAGTAAAATACTACTTGAGTAAAAGTATCAAAAGTAAATGTAATTGCTAAATTATGCTTAAGTATTAAAAGTAAAAGTATAAATAATTTCAAATTCCTTATATTAAGGTACAGTATCTATACTTTTACTCAAGTATGACAATTGGGTACTTTTTCCACCACCGCTAAAAGTACATCGTATCCAGGTTGGTAGGTTGGCAGGTTGACAGATGGACATACAGTATGATCAGGTGGATGGACATATCATCCACTGCAGATGGCAAACACCTGGTATAAAACGGGCAGTTTGTTAATGGGTTTTCTGAGGTGCGTATCGGGCTGCAGGAATACAAATTAAGTGAGTCGGCCCTGTGTGTGCGTGTGTGTGTGTGTGTGTGTGTGTGTGTGTGTCTATCGTTGCATGGTCCAGCATTGTGGTTTTCTGAGCTGCAACTCACTGGTGTTCAATAATACCTTTCTAAGGAATGACACCATCTCAACAACGTGGTGCTCAATTTATGTGCTAACCCACTGAAAGAATTAACATTTCTAAATGCTGCCGTTTCACTTTGGCATTTGCATTTAGATGTGACTGTTTAGAAGAAAGGCCATTGCATTGCTGATGGACCAATTCCATTGTTTGAAATAAGTTATCATCAGCAGGTGTCTCTGAAAAGATGGTCCCTTTGAAAAAGTCTCCTGAGTTAGGGTTAAGGTTAGAGTTGAACCGGGGTGTGGACATGAAGCTAGGGTTAGGGTCAGGAGGTTGCATAACCCTACTAGAACCCTTTCCATAATATCTCTTTACACTAGTACAAAATAACTAATCTGTTGGCTGTAGTTAAAGACCTAAGAGGTCACTCTTAGTTGATAACGACTCCAGCACAGTGGGAGGGGAGGAGAACGCTTGCAGAGACCTATAAGGATTAACTATGATTTACTGTAGTTTGTCATTATTTGCTCATTAAAGCATTCTGTGCAGTGTGTAGGTTGCTGTATGCTGTAATTTTTTCAAACAGAGGAGAGGTGTTGACATGCCTCCCTCAGGGCTGCAGCCGGAGTGAGTGTGTTTTGTGTTTGGTGTTCAAAGTGTGGAGGAAGGAAAGGAAGTCAAAAATAACAAACTATCCCATCCTATTGATGGCAGCTGGAAATATGCTGTCTGGAAATGGGTTGACCTGGTACTGTAGCTAAAGTTGCAACCCAACTGAAGTTAATTTAATCTACAATAAGGAGGAGTTTATCATCCATTTTTAGGGCCCTTGRGATTTTCCTGACCTCGTGCCCTAACTCTAGGAAAAACTCTGGACCTTATCCAATGCTAAGGAAGGGAAAACAATAATGTACGTAGTATACGGTATAGAGCACTATTCTAGTCCAAGAATAAGACAACAATGAAAGCGTTCTATGAATGCCTGGCATCAAGCCAAAAGCCTTTGCTATTGAAGGAACAAAAATGGTGCATGATGCCATCCATAAACACCAGGAACACACATACAGTGTATTATTAATACAGTGTGTTTATGAGCTGTCTGTGGGGCAGCTCATAAACACACTGTATTAATATTACACTGTCAAAACTCAGCATCTAACACCACTTCGCTAGTCAGCTCCTCTTACTTCTGTCTCACATTCTCAACAAATATAACTGCCTGACTGGCACCACAGAGAAATGCTGGTTATGCTCCTGCTGCCCGGGCCCATGGCATGGCAGCCTCCCTGAGATCCCTGAGCTGCTCCACTGGGCTGGCACACTGTTGGAGGATTAGCAGATCCCTTTTCATATGAGGACCCCAGGGCAGCCAGATCAATACATGTCTGTCTTGTGATGGCATAAAGACTTTCAACGACCAAAAAAGCCAACACGATTACAAAAATAACTCTCAAAAGATGATGAAAACATGTGGTTGTGTATCAAATAGTACATCCACATTATCATATTTCGGATCACTCTGCATTAATGGGACTGATTGTGTGTTTGACATTACGTTTAAGTTCATAGCTCTTTTGGCCACACAAGGTGATTAGAGAGAGACTTGAAACAGCTTTAACAACCCATAAAAGCCAGAGCCTGAGACATTTTCGTTGTTTTAATGGCACTTATCACAGTGTGGGTCGTCATTACCACTATTGTGCATGTGCGCAGTGGCCTATGAAAAATGTGCTTGCGGGGAACTTTCAGATTTTTAAATGCTGAAAGCGGTGTGTTTCAGGGAAAATCAAAGGCCGCTAACTTCCAGGCACTAATCATTTCCTCATGCTTTGGTAACACGAGTGAATTCCACCACCTCAACATTTAAAACTGTCACAGTTCAGACATACAGTTGAAGTCGGAAGATTACATACACCTTAGCCAAATACATTTAAACTCAGTTTTTCACAATTCCTGACATTTAATCTTAGTACAAATGTCCTGTTTTAGGCCACTTTATTTTAAGAAACCTGTCGTACCAGCTGAGGCGTGAGAGCCTGATGAGCCGGCTGAGGCATGGGAGCCTATCGAACCAGCTGAGGCARGGGAGCCTATCGAACCCGCTGATGCATGGCAGCTTGTCGAGCCAGCTGGGGTATGGGAGCCTATRGATCCCGCTGAGGTATGGAAATGAGGCAGGGGAACCCGTCGAACCCACCGAGGCATGGGAATCCAACAAACTGGCTGAGGCCTCCCAGGTAGCTCCGGTTTTGACACCCGGACCCGACATCACCTCCAAAACGAAAACAAACAAAACACTCCCTGATGCTTCCCTTTGGTGAGGAGTCATTCTGTAACAATGTGCGCTGAGAGTCAGGAAGCAAGTTCAGGGAGGGAGTGACTTAATCAATAAACAAAACATAATAAAAAACAAGAAACACAAACAACGTTCAGACATGAAACAGAAACAATAATGCCTGGGGAAGGAACCAAATGGAGTGACATATCTAGGACAAGTAATCAAGGAGGTGATGGAGTCCAGGTGAGTGTCATAATGCGCTGTTGCGCGTAACGATGGTGACAGGTGTGCGCCATTACAAGCAGCCTGGTGACCTAGTGGCCGGAGAGGGAGCACACGTGACAGCTAAAAAGGTGTGTTTTAAGATCTCTTTTCAATCTGTCCACAGCTTCGGTCCCCCTCAGGTTCTCTGGCATGCTATTCCAGAGACTGGGGGCATAATAACTTAAGGCTGCCTCTTGGTCCTAGGCTTTGGGATAGTTAAAACTTAAAAGCATATCTGACATGTATTGGGGTGCACAATTGTGGATTGATTTAAAAAGCAATAACTGATTTCTAAAACCCAGTGCAGAGACCTTAAAACTGATGTAATGAGTGCTCTGTGTGTTTTGCAGTTGACCAATGGCTTTCTTGGATAGACCAGACAGGAGGGCATTACAGTAGTCAAACCTGCTTGTAATAAAAGAAATGGCCGCACTGTGGCAACGTTCCTCAGGTGGTTAAAAGCTATTTTGGTCACATTTCTAACGTGTGATTAAACATTTTGTTCAGAATCTAAAAATGACACCGAGGTTTTTTACCTGGTGTTTTATCTTTATTGCTTGTGAATTAAAACCAGATTCTCCCTCTGTGCTTTGGCACCAACAATAACTACCTCGGTCTTGTCTTGATTTAGCTGCAGGAAGTTGTGAGCCATCCAAGTATATAAATCACTAATACAGTCAAATCATTTATCCATGGAGCTGAGATCCTCTGGTGACACAGCAATGTAAAGTTGTGTATTAGTGCGTAGTAGTGAAAATCAATGAGTGTTTTCTGATAACGTTGCCAAGGGGTAACATATATAAACTGAACAATACCGGACCCAAAATCGAACCTTGTGGAACACCACTTGTGAAATGTATTATCTCTGAGTTATGTTCACCAAGGGTAACAAAAAACTATTGGCTGGTTAAATAGGTCAGAAAACAATTTAGAACTGGACCAGAGAGGCCAACCCACATCTTCAGTCTGTCCAAAAGGACATCAAGGTCCACAGTGTCGAATGTAGAACTTAGGACAGAGAGCTGTTTGTCATCATTGTTGGCTATAAGATAATTTACCACTTTATCTAAGGCTGTCTCTGTGCTGTGGTGGGCACTAAAACCAGATTGTAATTTTTCTAAAATACAGTTGCCGCTTAAAAAATCATTTAGCTGTTTGAAAATGAATTTCTCCTGAATGTTGCTTAAGAATGAAAGGTTGGAGATTGGCTGAAAATTATTAAGAGCTGAAGAATCAAGATGACTTTTCTTCAGAAGGGGTTTCACCATTGCAGTTTTTAGTGCAGTGGGGAAAGTGCCTGTGAACAGGGAGAGATTAACAATAGCTTTCACTTCTTCAGATATGCAATGAAAAACTGTTTTGAGGAAGGTCATGTGGATAGGATCCAGAAGGCAGGTAGCAGGCTTAAGTTGTGATATCACTTTCCTGAGCATGTCTGTGTCAACCAGGGAAAATACATCCATAGTGCCTTTGTATAGCAGGCTAGGGCACATATTATCAAACTTCTAGTCAGATCTTGCTTGACTGATACCCAGGCTAATGTTTGTTATCTTATCTCTGAAATATGRCACAAACTCATTACATTTAGATGTGGAGGAAAGTTCAAGGGATAGGATTTATCAAGCCATCAGTATATTAAAAAAAGCACTCTAATTATTCGGATTATTAGTGATCAAGTTGGGAAAACAGCATCACAGTACAGCTAGATGTTGGGCTAACCCGGGATCTGCCTCCTGGCATCTGTATTGTTCCCAAAACACTGTCTGGGATCTAAACTCTGAGTTACGCCCGACCGTCACCTTCTCTCTTCTCCAACCTAAATGTTATGCTTCATGCAGACACAGGAAGCATATCTAAGAGGAACTCAAATATTTGTAGAACTGAATGACCCTCTGTCCACCTATCAGCACTCTTCTCTCCACAAAGTTACGTCAGACACTGACCCTTGACCTAAGGACCAATAAAGTGTCTGGGCTTGTTATGATTCAAAACCTTTCTCCTCCAAACAAAACTCTCATTGATGTGAAATCACTGTGAAATTGTGTTGGTTGGGTTTAGATGGATGCCAGGCCCTTGACAGGAGCTCAGAGCAGCTGTCATTCTGAAATGTCAAGCCTTTCCCTAAAATAAACCCTCTTCCAAATCCAAACTTCGTCAGATTACCCAGCTCTATTACAATAATCCTCAAAGGTGTCATCTGTCATAACAATAAAATGTGCCTGCACTGTGCTAGATAACAGCCACACGTTAATGGTTGTTTTATGAACTCTGTGTCAACTGTGGCCTTGATTTCCCTCCGAAATGCAATTAATGTCACAACACGACACTGTGGCAATTCAGTGTTTGAATAATTGGGGTCATTGAGAAATCTGATCTTGGACCCCACACCAGCCAGTAGGAAATGAGATGATGGTCTCACTTTAGCCACTCTCTATACATGACATTACTATGAGGCTATAGTGATACTGTAGCTCTTTGGGTGTTCTATACTTCACATTCCACGTAGAATTCAATGCTATGTGTGAAACACACGTCGCAGGAATCATCCTTTTCATCCCATATCCACAAATATGATCAACACACAACTGTCAGTGGGCCTGTAGTGGGGTAATATTGATCATAAATGATATCGTACATGTATATACCTCACATGAGACCAATGTAAATAGACAATAAAACCCCTTCCCCCTGTGCAGATACAGTACAAGTTAACACATAGATCATACATCCATAAAGATGGCATCGGAATCCTCTGGACAAGTTCCAGATAGATACCAGACATGGATACTATAGTATTATTCTGTCTCACATTCAATAGTCYGTAGAGAGAGATACATTTTAGCCCGTAAGAGGGGTAAGGGCTAAATGGTCCTTGGGCATTGTCCTTTGTGTTTTGTTGAGCCATTTGCCATGACGCCGAAGGTGACAGAGAGCAATTAGATCGAGCCTACGGTCCTTTTTAAGAAATCTTTCTTACGGAGGTTGAAGCACGTGCACACACACACATTGCTCCCACTCTGAAAAATCTTTGCTCGAGCAGATCACAAAGCCTTTAGCTGAGTGTCTGGGTACAGAAGCCAACCTTAGGCTGTGTCAAGTTTTTCAGCAGCATTCCTAACCTGTCACGATCTGGGAAATGAGCGGACCAAGGCGCAGCGTGAGTATAGTTCCACATTTTTATTTAAGTAAAACTAACAAAACAACAAAACTTACACAAAAAAAACATAGTGCCCAAACACACTAACAAACAATCAATATCCCACCAAACACAGGTAGGGAAATAGCTACCTAAATATGATCCCCAATCAGAGGCAACGATAAACAGCTGCCTCTAAATGCGAACCACATTAGCACCAACATAGAAATAGATATACTAGATCACCCCCTAGTCACGCCCTGACCTACTACACCCTAGAGAACCAAGGGCTCTCTATGGTCAGGGCGTGACATAACCATCTCTCATCAACAGAACTAACTAGGGCATGCAGTCGGTATGTTTGTTTTGTTTTTTGTTTTTTTATTACTGGTGCAGCAGTAGATGGATCCTTTGCGATTTGGGTCTTTCAAACCCATCATGGATAAACATCATTCTGAAGTGTAAGCTATGTAAACAAAATAAAATGTCCCTCTAGTGAACCAGCATTTTTGTCATATGAAATGTTCAATCTTCACTGGAAGAACAAATCATTTGTTGAGCCATTGCAATGTTTGTGTAAGCAGAGATAAACAAAGTAAACTCTTAACAAAACAGTTTTCTAGCCACAAAAACTGATCGACTTGAAATGTTCAGCAAAGAAAAAGTACTGCTCTGGAATTCTTTGAGCTACCCTTTATAAATGTGTAAATAAAAATATACATTTCCATGCTCATACAACATGTCTCCAACCCATGAAGTGGAAATACATGAGGAGAATCACAATCATAGCCTATAGGCCTCTGCCAGACAATGCAATGGTACATTTATAGAGCACACCACACATGCTGAACCATTATCCGATGTGTTACCACGGGGGTCCAGTGCTGCTCTATAAATAACTTCCCTTTTTTACAGGAACAACTTAGTTTAATCCATGTAAGTCCTTTCCCCCTGCAGCAGCTGTCTTATTTGGAGATGAAAGAACAGGATATTCTAGTGTGTAAAAAGCTGCATTTTCACAACCTGGAAGAAAATATATATTAACAACCGCAGGTCTACATGACATATCAAAAGATGCTCAAAATACTGAAGGCCTAGATGAGGATTTCTGCTGACTGTACAGTATAGATTGTGACATCTGCTATGCAAATAAATGAACATTCAACATTGTCTCTGATGTTCTGTGCTGGAAAACGAGAGTTTGGTTGAACCTCTGGGAGTCTTGAGGTATGTCCTGTTTCAGGAAGAGATACCATACTCCTCCCTGTCTTCTCCGTCTCCCCTTCCCCCACCTCTCCCCCTCCTCTTTCCTGGCATAGCCAGACAGAGGTGAGACAGGCTCAGGGAGAATGGACAGAAAAGAGAACAACATAATTTAACAATCTCTGGAGACTTCCACAGTAACTGGATGGTGATTCAATAAGCTATAACACTGAAACTTTCATATTGATGATAATTCCCATCATTGTTAAAATTATCAAGTGCTCATTACTATACAGTTTGAAATATGAACTCTCGTGTGTCAATTTAATGAGCTGTCTGCTAAATTATGCCGTTTCATCACTTCCTCTGATTTCAGAGTAAATGCTTTTATCTTAATTGTGTAACTAAATTAATTTGACAAAATGTCAAGTTGATTTATCYTTTGTAACTTTAAAAACTGAGCAATTTTAAATATTAGGTCATTCAATTTGGTCTGGGATGAAGTGTTCTGTAGTCTGCAATGAATGATAACAAACATTGGGAGAAGAAAAAACATATCCACAGCACACAGGCAACCGAGGTAAAACAAAATATTCACTTTACTGGTCAGATGTAGCCAGAATGGACAATGTATCCTTAGGCCAGGCCTGGTTAAGCTGAAGAGAATCTTTGTAATACTCGTATACCTGCTTTCCTACACGAAGCTGACCCCAAAAAGCATTTACCATGAAATCTCTTCCAAACAGCAAGTCCAAGAGCAGCAGTAAGAGCATCTCTACCTAACCCTGAGGCTAGGGAAAGCCTCTGTTACCATTAAACAACAGTGAACACAGTCCATTAGTGACAACATGGCTGTCACAGTGGTTCTGCTGTTCTTGTGGTCGTTGTCAGAGTGAGAGAGCCCCTGTAGCTATGGTAGGCTACGTGTCCATTGAATCGTCTACAGCCATTGATTGAACTGATAAACAAAGGCTTCTTGGTAATGGAATTCTATGCCTTAGAGCAGGTTTGCATATTCTTCCGCTCTCTTTGAGCTCACTAAGGATGAAAGACATTAGATGGGACACTGAAACAGAACGAGACGAAGAGGAATTCTGTGTTAAATGTGAATGGAAAGACAGATTTCCTTAGAGAGTGGATTCGTTAACTTTACCACTGGCACATAATGGAGGAAATTACAAAATGGAGTCAGGACACTAAAAGAGCAAAGTCATGCTGAAGACTAGTCCACTAAATCCAGTGAAAATATGTTGATTTTGTAAACAATATAGCAAGTGTCAATAGTTGATACAGTATGTGAAGCGGTGATTGAACTGAAAAGGACCTTCTTAACCTCGACATATTGGAAGCTGAAAAACATTTTTTAATCAAGACATTTCCTTAGCTTTTCTTCACCACGAAATTGTACTGTACATCATCACCAGGGTAGACACTAGACGGTGTTGGCCAGACATCACTGATGTCATTGTTTAAGAGGTGTGGTGGACTGACTATCTGGTAATTGACCGTTAATTACCATAAACACGTTTAGCATCTCTAGGCCTCCAGTATACAAGGAACTGATGCGGGCCTTTGAAACATCTACAGTTTAAAAAGTCTAATGAATCCATTTAATATACACCATCACAATAAATCCATGATTTATTTAAGGCACGTTTAAAGAAACATTCTGATATGAAGAAAATGTATTTCAGTAGAACAGAATATGAGTCGGCCTACTGTTTGTTATCTGGCCATGCGCCATGCCATATGTTGTAGACTAAATGGACAAAATATGCTTATATGTCCAGTGCCATTATTTTATATCATATGATTTAAAAGTAAGAAGAATATAATTGAACTGAAAACAATAGAAAGGATATTCCCATTCCGGAGCGAGATCGCATATGAAGTGGCTATGTTGAGAGTACAAAAAGTATCATTTGAAACATGCTAGATTTGGAGTTATATGGCAACTTTAGTTGTGAATGGTAGAAACCTTAGAATGTCTTAGAAATTCAAACATTCAGTATGTGGGCTGCACCTGATGTCACAGGAAGGCTGAAAAGATCATCAAGGACAACAACCACCCAAGCCCCTGCCTGTACATCCCGCTACCATCCAGAAGGCGAGGTCAGTACAGGTGCATCAAAGCTGGGACCGAGAGACTGAAAAACAGCTTCTATTTCAAGGCCATCAGACTGTTAAACAGCCATCCCTAACACAGAGAGGCTGATGCCTACATACAAACTTGAAATCATTGGTCACTTTAATAATGTTTACATATCTTGCATTACTCATATCATATGTATATACTATATTTTATACCATCTATTGCATCTTGCCTATGTCGCTCGGTCATCGCTTATCCATGTATTAATATTAAAATATTCTTATTCCATCCCTTTACTTAGATTTGTGTGTATTAGGTAGTTGTTGTGGAATTGTTAGATTACTGTTAGATATTACTGCACTGTAGGAACTAGAAGCACAAGCATTTCGCTACACTCACAATAACATCTGCTAACCATGTGTATGTGACCAATAAATCATACAACTACAGGCTATGAAGATCTTTAAAAAGTCACAAAAAAAGCTCAAATCTGTTCCTTGCCTCACACCCTATTGTCTCATCAAGTGATCATATTTTCACCCATCACTCTGTTCTTAATTTAATCTTGTCTTTACTAATATGTAAAATTAGTTTCGATTTATAATGGCCCATTATCAAATGGGCAGGAACAGGAACAGGGGGAAAAATACATATCATCCGTATGCACTCGAATAGAGAATGGAAGCTGCTTTTCAGAGGTTCGTTTTTCAATCATGTAAGGTAGGCCACTCCGGTTTTATAGCACATCTGAGAAATAAATATAGTAGCAGCTGGGATCCTCCTCTTTTTAGTGGCATCTGCTTTCACACGGGATTGGATACAGAAATGTCTGGGTTTATAAGAATAGGCTACTTATTTATGTGGATTTCTTAACATACTGCATACTTCCCACCCCCGCGGAAATGGAATTACCATAATAAATAAATGSCCATAAAAATCAGTCAGTTTAAGCTAGAGATATCTGTTGTTTTGCATTGGATGGAATATGGGGGAAAATGCACCAAATMCTTTTTAAATCTTCAACATAGAAATGCTACCAAAAATAATTTACTGAAACTTGATTCACCAAATTACATTTTGAAAAAGGAAGCAAAGTACTTTCAGTTTCCTCCATCTCTTATAACCAAAGCTAATTGTATGGATTTTGTTTCTATTAATAATGTCAAATTAACAGCTGTACAGAAAGACTCATGTGAAGGCGAAATTACAGAGGAGGAACTTATTGATGCAATTAAAGCCTTTAAGTCCAGGAAAARMRCAGGGCTGGATGGCATACCAGTTGAGGTATACCAAACTTTTTTTGAAATACTCAGAGGACCGTTATTAACATGTTTCAACCACTCCTATGTAAATGGTAGATTATTGGACACTCAACAAGAATGTCTGATTTAATTATTACTGAAACAGGACATTTCACGTTCTTAAAATAAAGTGGTGATCCTAACTGACCTAAGACAGGGAATTTTTACTCTGATTCAATTTCAGGACTTGTGAAAAACTGAGTTTAAATGTATTTGGCTAAGGCGTATGTAAACTTCCGACTTCAACTGTATGTGTTATTTCATGGTTTTGATGTCTTCACTGTTATTCTACAATGTAGAAAATAATCAAAATAAAGAAACCCTTGAATGAGTAGGTGTGTCCAAACTTTTGACAGGTACTGTATATATAACAAATGTTTCCTGATCTTTCTTGTATCTCTCAGATATAGGACAGACACTTCAGAACACACTTCCTTTAGATTTTTTGGGGMGCCTATCTGTTGTCCTCCCCCCTAAATCTGTAAGCCACCCTGCACAATCACTGAACCAACAGCATTGCCTAGGCCTATATGTTCTCTCCCAGACTCATGGGTAGAAKGTTTGGAGCGTAGCATAAGTTAACCAGTCCATCCGGTATGCATAATAATACAGTACACAATCAAAGACGATTTTATTTTATTTGTYTAGGCCAGACCAATTATGTACCAAAGACATCTTAAATCTATGTCATTTAKATTTAAATTTAAATTTTTGTCGTGCGTAATATGCGGTAGACTATTAGGCTATGTATTMTATAACGGCACAATCATTATTTTACTATGGAGCACTGATTACCAGGCCATTAGTGACCTGACGGTCTTTTGCAAGTTGGGTGCAGCCAACACGTCCTGAGTGGATAAAAGGAGATTACCGTGACTCAACGGTCATGTGGAATTTGACTATGGTCATGACTGCCGATGTGGTGGTAATATTGTCACCTCAACAGCCCTAGTCCCAGATTTGTTTGTGTTGTCTTGCCAACTCCTACGGACATTGTCATGCCAAACAGTTGGCAAAACAGCATAAACAGATCTGGGTCTAGGCTATGACGGACTGTCTTCTTAGACAATGTAGATTGTATGTGATGGCATCACTGCGGTTGGTCAATGGAGATCTTGGCTAATACATGACCTTTTCCTGGTTTTGGGATCAAATGGTAAAAGCCTCTCAATAGAGCACAGTTAATGGTGATTGATTGCTTTGTAAGTTGTCCCTATCTCTGTAGGGAAAGTCCCACTCAAGTCCCAACCGATCTATACGAAGACGCTGACCACAACAATCACATGTAATTCCTTCTACCTCAGGATCAATTCAGGTGTATATAGCCAGGGATTGAGCGATGGGGTCAGTCTTTTACATTTTCTAACAGCTAAATCAAGTTTATATTTCAAATCAATAGCCATTCTAAAGATGTAGAAGATCTGATCAGCACTGCATTATTCCAACACAGAAATCACCRATTTAGATGAATCTGTTTTTATCTCAACATGCCACCAACGATTTCCTCATCTTCTATGTATTCTCTTTGCTTAATTGTAATTGAATACCAAACAAAAGGTATCTCCCTCCCGTTCCCTAAACATTAGGGCACATGGATAATGGGAACCAACCAGTATAGTAGTGTGGTAGGATCCTATACAACTGCAACATAAACAGACTGGTTCTATTAATCACACCAGACGAATTGACAATATACACCGTACTAGTCCAGCTGTAATTGCTTATTAAAACACAGATACTGTAGCTGGGTGGGAAGTGTAATTATACTTCTGGATGCATGGAGATGCATGGGGATCACCCCTGCAATTCTGCATAATGGGTTTGCCACTGCACCACCGTCACATGCAGCATTCACACCCCTCCCACACCCCTCCAACCCAGCCGTGCTTCCCTGGGGGCTAATCCTTATAATAGTATCTACTCAACACCCTCACCACCACACCACTCATCCCAGCTATCTGCCTCTTAGTGCTTGTGGGGGTCTGGGTGCTGGCTGGCTGTTTGTCCTGCAAATCCATTTAAATAAATACAGTCTGCYGGGAAAGACTCACAGTAGGGGTGTACTTTTATAGAAACATGTAAAGATGGATGAGAGAGAGATAAAGCTCTGCTAGTGACTGTCATCGGGGCCATTACCGAAAGATGAGAGGCATTTTTCACTCTTACTCCGTCTGGCTGAGAGGGATAGATTTTCCCTGTTACCTTATGGTCTCATGATAAGACTTTGCCTGGTGGGTAAGGGTGGGTGGGAGCCTGTGGAATGAGCACAGTGACCACATACACAGTAATGTCTTTGTGGTGTGGTTTATAGGGAGGATTGTATTAACAGACACAGTGTGATGTGTCGAAGCCTGTGGGTTTCCCATGGTTTTGACTTTCCTGGATTCATTTCCATTTCTTTGGAGGACCGCAAGGAACCGGAGCTCCTCCTAGAAGGAGAAGAAAAACATTATCCTCTGAGCAGGAAGTATTAGGGCTCAGAGATGCTCTTTTTGTGGGCTGCTGGTTTGTGGCTAGTGTGACTACCACAGATTCCCCTAAACTTAGGATGCAATTCAGCTGACCATATTTAATACTAAGGCACATGACAAAAACACATAAGATGACCATCGCTGTTAGGGGCTAGTCTGCACAGTACCTAAAGCTAAGTGCCAGGAGGCTAGCTAGGGTGCCAGAGATTTGGTGCTGTCCCCAAGGGGAGGGCCACCAGAGAGAGAGAGGGGTAAGCAGTGGACCAGATGGGTCTAGAGATAGATAGAGCCTTTAGGTATGAGCACAGTGCAGCCTGAGGACCCAACATATGGAGAGAGGAGATGAGAGAGGAGAGCCGAGGGACAGAGCCAAGCTGCACACATAGAGCCTGGATGAAATGTGGACACTGGAGAGAGGTGGAGACTGAGACAACGGTTAAGACTGGACTTCCCCAGTGCATACTTAGAGGCCTGATGAAGACCTCTGGGTTGAAACGGTGTACTCAATAAAACTGTGGGAGCATTCAACATTATGCTGGTGTCCATATTTCATTCATCCTTAGAGACATATTATACTTCTCTGGTTTCTATCTCAATCTTTATTTATCACCAGAGTATCCTAGTGAGAGAGACGAACTACATACATAAAGGACATATGCCCAGGGCTGTGGAATAGGACACACGCCCAGGGCTGTGGAATAGGACTCAGAGCCAAGGGAGATGACTTCACACAGTTACACCATAGACTATGAGACCACTGAGGGGAACAGAGGAGAGGTGTAGAAGTGGGCAAATGGTGAGGCGGTGATACAATCCAACAGGAAGTGATCTTTGGCTCGGGTGGCAAGGGATGGCACACCCCTCAAGACTTCCAGAGATGTGACCTTTAACCCCAGTGGGCCAGGACAGGAAGTATAGGTTGGCACAGGAAGTAGGAAGTAAAGACCAGTGAGCAGCCATTGGTCACTGGTACAATGGAGGTCAGCTTGGGGTGGCTGGGCGGCTGGCTGGTCCATGAGCCAAATGTCATTCATTGTCATGGTTCAACAGCAAGGAGGAGGATGTGGGTTTGGCCCCTGTCTGTGTGTGGATGTCCAAGGGAGGGGACTGTGAGTGCTATACTGTTCCCAAAACATTTAGGCAGGTCAGACAAAACAAGTCTGTTCAACATTACCTCAGCTGAGATACAAGGGGAGGACTGGGACAAGAATTCAGCCCTGGCATTTTATCTACACCAGCCCACATCCATGCACGCACCACCAAGATGAATTACATACATCTTTATGTTCACTAACTAATATCATAGGCTAATTGATTTGGGGTTAAACACCTGAGGAAATGGAAACTCAAAACACTTCAACTAGATCACTAAATCTAAAGATAATACCCACTGCTAGTAGCCATGTATTCATCCAACAGTAAATTGAATGTCCTAAAAAAACTTTTCAGTTGTAGGCTACTACCCATGAGACCTTTAGGCCTATGCCCTTTTCCGCCCGCGCACCACTCCATATCTAAAAGCCATATCAAAWATATTGGTTCTAAAATAGTTGCTATCAAGCAAGAAGGACAAGGGGGCGAAGCTTCCAAAGCTAAGTTTTACACGCAATTGCATTTTGAAATGTTATACGATCAGAACGCATTCTTCTCTTGAGCGCATGGGGGGAAAGGAGAGTGGCTCACTCATCAAAGTGGCAGGTCCCAGTGATGGCACAGGCACAGGGGCAGGGCTAGCTGGGTTTCTCAACTCCCTTTACGTTATTTTAAGATCCATGATCGTGACTGTCTAACTGATGACAGAGTCAGAGCAGGTCTCTTTGCTGATGCAGCATCTGACTTTGAATGTGAGTTTGTGTGACCTCAGCTCAGCCTATCAGAAAACCGGGGTCGCCCACCTTGGTAGGGGGGTTCGGCCGTTGCCCACTGATCTGCCAAAGGCTCATTTATAGATTAGTTTAACTTTATAACAAAAAAAACTATTTTTAAAAGAAAGCTTAACAGGCCCAAGGGCCTGCCCGCCATGGCACCTTTTTCATATATTTTATTTTTATATAAAAACATATTTCTGTCGGTGTCAATTTCTACCAACCTTCCCAACAAAAAAATTGTCCAGCCCATCTGGCATTTGCCAGAATTGCCAGATGGCCAATCAGCCCCTGTGAGATACTGTACCCACTCTCAGAAGTTTATTTCTTTATTATAAATGTAAGACTTTGACTTTTAAGATGTATTCATGGTTAATGATGTTAAATTCTTTGTGTCGTCTTTAGATGTAAATAAGACCCTTATTTTCAGATGCAAATTCCACTATACTTCAGGGTTATTTATTGTCAAATAACTGTCATATTATATTAAAATATGACAAAAGGCATATCCATAAATTGACCATCACTGTGCACAATGACATTCCTAAAGGAAATATGGCAACCAATTAGGTGTAGATTCACCATCCAGTCCTATTAATTTCTCACACATCCATCACACATAGTGTAATTACTGAGCAAACACACACTGCCCCWGTGTCTCAAGGTGAAAAACGACTACATCAGACACTATGAATGAGCAATGAGACAGAAAGAAGCGAACATTCCACAACATTAAGAATGTAAGGTCCTATTAGACAATGTATGGGAAATCTCTCTCTCTCTCTCTCTTTTTAATTACTTTCAGTATCGTTCTGAAGGTCAACAACTAAATCTGATTCTGGCACCCTTTTGATAATGGGTTCATCAGGCCAGGAATTAAACCCTGAACAAGACTATTGATTCAGTAATCCCAGAGAATCCCTGTAGCAGCAGAGACAATAGTGGTCAATATTAGACTGGGACTATGGTCTTAACTGATGCATGATAATGTGACGATACTATCGCAGTTATATTATATTCAGTGCCTWCAGAAAGTATTCATACACCTTGARCTATTCCAAATTGTGTTGTGTTACAGACTGAATTCCAAATTGATCAAATAAAATAAAATCTGACCCATCTACACACAATACCACATAATGACAAAGTGAAAACATGTTTTTATAAATGTTTGCACAAGTATTCACACCCCTGAGTCAATACATGTTAGAATGAATCACCTTTGGCAGAGATGACAGCTGTGAGTCTTTCTGGATAAGTCTCTAAGAGCTTTGTACACCTGGAATGTACAATATTTGCAAATTATTCAATGCCGTATTGGTTAGAAACRTCAGTGTATATTTGACCTTGTGTTCTAGGTTATTGTCCTGCTGAAAGGTGGATTTGTCTCWTTTTGTTATTATACAAAATTAATAACACAAGGAATAAATATAAAAATAATAACACAGGGAATAAATTCACAATGAGTAATGAAATCCCTGTGCGGTTTCCTTCCTCTCCGGCAACTGAGTTAGGAAGGACGCCTGTATTTCTGTAGTAACTGGGTGTGTTGATACACCATCCAAAGTGTAATTAATAACTTCACCATGCTCAAAAGGATATTCAATGTCTGCTTTTTAAATTCTTTTTACCCATCTACCAAAACCTCCCTGGTCTTTGTGGKTGAATCTGTGTTTGAAATTCACTGCTCGACTGAGGGACCTTACAGATAATTGTGTGGGGTACAGAGATGAGGTAATCATTAAAAATTCATGTTAAAGACTATTATTCCAAACAGAGTGAGTCCATGCAACTTATCATGTGACTTGTTAAGCACATTTTTACTCCTGAACTAATTTAGGTTCACCATAGCAAAGGGGTTGAATACTTATTGACTTATTAATACATTTCAGCTTTTCATTTGTAATTCATTTGTAAAAAACAAAACAAAAAAACATACTTTCACTGACATGGGTTATTGTGTGTAGGCCAGTGACACAAAATCTTAATTTAATAAATTTTTTCATTCAGGCTATAACAGAACAAACTGCAGAAAAAGTCAAGGGATGTGAATACTTTCCGAAGGAACTCAATCTAGGAGACTGCTTGTGATATGTTATCATGTCCAGAGTCGGTCTTATCTGTTTGCACAGGTGCTTTCGGTCATGTCCAGAGTCATTCTTATCTGTTTGCACAGTCCTCATTCACATACAGTTGAAGTCGGAAGTTTACATACACCTTAAACAAATACATTTAAACTCAGTTTTTCACAATTCCTGACATTTAATCCGAGTAAAAATTCCCTGTCTTAGGTCAGTTAGGATCACCACTTTATTTTAAGAACGTGAAATGTCAGAATAATAGTAGAGAATGAATGATATCAGCTTTTATTTCTTTCATCACATTCCCAGTGTGTTAGAAGTTTAATACACTCAATTAGTATTTGGTAGCATTGCCATTCAATTGTTTACCTTGAGTCAAACGTTTCGGGTAGCCTTCCACAAGCTTCCCACAATACGTTGGGTGAATTTTGGCCCATTCCTCCTTACAGAGCTGGTGTAACTGAGWCAGGTTTGTAGACCTCCTTGCTCGCACACGCAGTTCTGCCCACTTATTTTCTATAGGATTGAGGTCGGGGCTTCGTGATGGCCACTCCAATACCTTGACTTTGTTGTTCTTAAGCCATTTTTCCACAATTTTGGAAGTATGCTTGGGGTCATTGTCCATTTGGAAGACTCATTTGCGACCAAGCTTTAACTTCCTGACTGATGTCTTGAGATGTTGCTTCAATATATCCACATAATTTTCCTGCCTCATGATGCCATCTATTTTGTGAAGTGCACCAGTCCCTCTTGCAGCAAAGCACCCCCACAACATGATGCTGCCACCTCCGCGCTTCACGGTTGGGATGGTGTTCTTCGGCTTGCAAGCCTCCCCCTTTTTACTCCAAACATAATAATGGTCATTATGGCCAAACAGTTCTATTTTTGTTTCATCAGACCAGAGGAAATTTCTCCAAAAAGTACGATCTTTGTCCCCATGTGCAGTTGCAAACCGTAGTCTGGTTTTTTTATGGCTGTTTTGGAGCAGTGGCTTCTTCCTTGCTGAGCGGCCTTTCAGGTTATGTCAATATAGGACTTGTTTTACTGTGGATATAGATACTTTGTACTTGTTTCCTCGAGCATCTTCACAAGGTCCTTTGCTGTTGTTCTGGGATTGACTTACGCTTTTTGCACCAAAGTACGTTCATCTCTAGGAAACAGAACGCGTCTCCTTCCTGAGCGGTATGACGGCTGCGTGGTCCCTTGGTGTTTATACTTGCACACTATTGTTTGTACAGATGAACGTGGTACCTTCAGGCGTTTGGAAATTGCTCCTAAGCATGAACCAGACTTGTGGAGATCAACAAAAAAAAAGGTACACCTCCAATTGACTCAAATTATGTCAATTAGCCTATCAGAAGCTTCTAAAGCCATGACATAATTTTCTGGAATTTTCCAAGCTGTTTAAAGGCACAGTCAACTTAGTGTATGTAAACTTCTGACCCACTGGAATTGTGATACAGTGAATTATAAGTGAAATAATCTGTCTGTAAACAATTGTTGGAAAAAGTACTTGTGTCATGCACAAAGTAGATGTCCTAGCCGACTTGTCAAAACTATAGTTTGTTAACAAGAAGTTTGTGGAGTGGTTGAAAAACGAGTTTTAATGACTCCAACCTAATTGTATGTAAACTTCCAACTGTAATTGTATTTCATCACATGTAATAAATTAACATGAGGTGGGATTTAYTTACACATGTTGTGAAGACTAATTTCTGCCACATGTTAAGGCTAACATGATCTAATTATCTTATGTGTCCTAAATTACGTTTACATACATTTTTTATAAGACATCATGTACTGTATTCAGACTTAATTTAAACACCGCTGATCTGCTAAATCTGCCCCTTGGGTAAAACCGTATCTGCAATTACATTTTTTTATCTTGCACATGTTGATTCTATTCCCCTGGTAKCACCAAACATATTGATGTACTGTATCAAGTGTGTTTTGTTATGCATATCAAATGTATCAAAAAATCATCCAGTTTTGGTAATGTGATATTGCCTAATGTCTCATACAGTATTAAATGTGTTCCCATTAGGAGCTATGGGAGGGTTGCTCCTCTTCACGCAGTAGCCATAGGCTATAGTTAGCATAGAAGGGGGACTCTCAATGGCAGAGACATACAAAAGAGCATCTCCTCTTTGTTCCCAGTCACTGTACAATTATGAGAGTAGAGCATGGAGAGAACCCCCCCAGGCACTCAGTAGGCCTACAGTAGTTTGGGTGCTCACACAGTAACTATAGCTCRACACCCTACAGTACAGCTCTTTACTCTAAAATAGACACTGGGGCCACAACAATGATGGGGGGCAATTTGGAGTCCTTGATGAGGTATACTGTAAATATTGTTGGTAAAAGCACAGAAAACAGGGAGCCAAAACAGGACAACAAGACCGAAAAAGCTTTTCTTCCTAAGTGAGTCATTCATTCATTTACTATCCTCCAACCAACAAACCCATTCGATCTGCGGTAAAAGGGGGAAGCACTCACAATTCACATTCATTCCCTTGCAAATGTAAAGAGCGCCTGTTGTACCTGTTGTCATGGCAACYCTATCCATATGTGTGGTGTGAGTGTGCGTTAGAGCGGGAACCAGGAACCACCAATACCCTCCCGCTCTCCTGGGGCCCCCCTAGCTATGTCGGGGAGATGAATAATGGACGTGTACATGCCAGAGACAAGGCTCAGTGACAAATGAGAGAAGAACACCAGGGAAGAAATMAGGTATCTGACTCCCTCTAGATGGCCATACTGGGAGATCCAACGCATTGATAATAATCCAGACTTCCCTTTCCCTTCTCTCTCCACTCTAGACTACCCATTATAGAGTCTGTTAGAGGAGGTTAAAAGGTGGATGGGAGGGCCACAGACAGTGTTTTCTTTTTTATTCAAGATGACCTGACCTTTGTACCCCCATTAATACAAYCCAAGGACATCCTTCCCTTCATTCGTTAGAGTTGGATGAACTCCTATAAGGACCTACGGACAGCTGGTCACAAGTGGACATGCCATCTCTCACAGAGAGGCTGATCGGTCCACAGTAAGGACTGATACTCCTCAGTGACACCCTGTCAGGTTAATTGTCCGTGGGGACGCTCTGAGATGGGAGAGAGCACTGACCCCCAGCGTGATGTCTGGCTTTAATGACAACACCCCCTGCTGTGAGGGAGGGCCAGCATCAAGGTCAGGGGGTTAATCTGGACAAGTCAGTCACAGGTTGGATACCCCTCACTCTCTCCATCTGACACACTCTATACCCCACACCCCCTCCCTGTATGTCCTCAGTGGAACCTCTCTCCCCTGATAATGACCATTACTCTAAAACACTGTGACCCCTCTGACCAGCCTTTCAATTAACTCCCCACTCCCAGATTACAAACAGTCTGGTGGTTCATCATTGCAAATGACATYGGTCAAATGTGATGCTAATTCAAGTGGAAGGAGGTGGGGYGGTCAGGGGAGGATAGTCAATGAATGGTTGTTTGGGGTGAATCCATGAAACATGGATGAACTTGTGGGGGCTTCTTTGTGATAACAATGAAGAGTACACTGGAGGGTTGTACTGTAGGTCTGATGCAGACATGAAATAGTGCACAGGCCCAGTCTGAATTAACAGTAGGCTATGTACATTTTTACATTTACATTTTAGTCATRTAGCAGACAATCTTATCCAGAGTGACTTACAGTGAGTGCATTCATCTTAAGATAACTAGGTGTGACAACCACATATCACAGGCATAGAAAGTACAATCTTCCTCAATAACCTAGTTGTCAGTAGAGTCAGATCCTTTTGGGGGGGGTCGAGGTTAGGAGGATCGAGGTGAGGATTATTTAAGATAATGTTTGAAGGTAGGGTTTCAGATATTTTCAGAAGATGGGCAGGGACTCTGCTGTCCTAGTTTCAGGGGTAAGCTGGTTTCGCCCTTGGGTTGCCAGGACAGATTAGATCTTGGACTGGGTTGAGTGGGAGCTGCCCTCCCATAGGGGTGGGAGGGCCAAGAGACCTGAGGTGGCAGAACGGAGTGCTAGGGTAGGAGTGTAGGGTTTGAGCATAGCCTGAAGGTAGGGAAGGGCAGRTCCTCTTGCTGTTCTATAAGTACCATGGTCTTGTAGTGGYTGTGAGCTTCAACTGGAAGCCAGTGGAGTTGGCAGAGGAGCGGGGTGACATGAGAGAACTTAGGAAGATTAAAAACCATGTGGGTTGCTGCATTCTGGATAAGTTGCAGGYGTTTGAAGGCACAAGTTTTGAGTTTTCAACCGTGATGGAGAGGTCTTTGAGCGGGCAGGCCTCCCCCAGGAGAAAGAGCAGTTCCGTCTTGTCGAGGTTGAGCTTGAGGTGGTGGGCCGACATCCAAGTTGAGATATCTGCCAGGCATGCAGAGATGTGTGTCYCCACCTGGGTGTCAGAAGGGGGGAATGAGAAAAGTAATTGAGTGTCATCCGCATAGCAATGATAGGAGAAACAGTGGGAGGATATGACAAAGCCAAGTGACTTGGTGTATAGAGAGAAGAGGAGAGGGCCTAGGGACACCAGTAGTGAGAGTACGTGGTTCAGACATAGATCCTCTCCACATCACCTGGTAGGAGCGGCCTGCCAGATAGGATGCAATCCAAGAGTGTGCAGAGCCTGAAACGCCCAGCCCTGAGAGGGTGGAGAGGAGGATCTGATGGTTCATGGTGTSAAAGACAGCGGATAGACCTAGGAGGATGAGAACAGAGGAGAGAGAGTCAACTTTGGCAGTGCGGAGAGCCTCTGTGACACAGAGAAGAACAGTCTCGGTTGAGTGACCCGTCCTGGCTGGTTAGGGTCAAGAAGATCGTTCTGAGAGAGATAACAAAAAAGTTGATCAGAAACAGCACGCTCAAGTGTTTTGGAAAGAAAAGAAAGAAGTGATATAGGTCTATAGTTTTTGACGTCAGATGAGTCTAGTGTTGGTTTCTTGAGGAGGGGAGCAACTCGAGCCATTMGAAAGTCAGAGGATCCACAGCCAGTGGTCCTGGAAGAGAGGAATGGGAGAAGGTCTCCAGAGATGGTCTGGAGAAGGGAGGAGAGGATGGGGTCGAGCAGGCAGGTTGCCGGGTGGCCAGACCTCACTAGTCGCAGGATGTCATCTGGAGAGAGAGGGGAGAAAGAGGTCAAGGCATAGGGTAGTTCTGTGTGAGTGGGACCAGTGAACTCAATAGGCTGAGTGAATGCGCAGCGGATGTTTGTCAAAGTGGTTGACAAAGTCATCCACAGAGAGGGAGGAGGAGGTGGAAAAGAGTTTCCTAGGGTTAGAGGCAGAAGCTCGAAATTTAGAGAGGTAAAAAGTGGCTTTAGCAGCAGATACAGAGGAAGAGGAAGTAGAGAGGAGGGAGTGAAAGGATGATAGGTCCTCTAGAAATGTAGTTTTCCTCCATTTTTACTCAGCTGCCCGCAGCCCTGTTCTGTAAACTCGCAATGAGTCACTCAGTCATGGATCAGGAGTTGGAGCCGGGCCGGCCTGGAGGAAAGGGGATAGTGCGCGTCATAGGATGCGGAAAGGGAGGAGAGAATGAGATAGGAGGGAGAAGGATTTAGCAGAAGGGAGAGATGATAGGATCGAAGAGGAGAGAGTAGTGGGAGAGAGAGAGAGCAAAGATTGCGATGGCGCACTACCATCTGGGTAGGGGCTGAGTGGTTAGGGTTGGAGGAAAGGGAGACAGAAAAGGAAACAAAGTTGTGATCAGAGACCTGGAGGGGGGTTGCAGTGAGATTAGTAGGCAAGCAGCCTCTAGTAAAGATGAGGTCAAGCATATTGCCTGRCATGTGAGTTGGAGGGGATTGGGAAAGGGTGAGGTCAAAGAGGCAAGGAGGGGAAAGAGAGAGTTGTAAAGAAATTAATCGAAGGCAGGCGTTGGGAGGTTGAAGTCACCAAGTACGAAGAGCGGTGAGCCATCGTCAGGAAATGAGCTTATCAAGGTGTCAAGCTCATTGAGGAACTCTCCAAGGACACCTGGTGGGCGATAGATGGCAATAATGTTAAGCTTGAGTGGACAAGTGACAGTGGCAGCATGGAATTCAAATGAGGAGATGGAGAAGGGGGAGAAAAGCGAAAATCTCCACTTAGGAGAAATGAGTAGACCTGTGCCACCACGCGACGACCAGATGCTCTCGGACTATGAGAGAACACATAGTCAGATGAAGAAAGAGCAGCTGGAGTAGRAGTGTTCTCRGWGGTGATCCATGTCTCCGTCAGGGCCAAACAGTCAAGGGACTGAAGGGTAGCATAGGCTGAGATGAACTCAGCGTTCTTGACCGCAGATCGGCAGTTTCAAATGCTGCCAGAGACCCGGYATTCGACATGGGTTGTGCGCACAGGGTACACTAAATMAGAAGGGTTGCAGCCAAGGGGTGGAGAGCGTCTGTAAAGCCTACAAGGAGAGGTGCYAACAGGTATAGAAAACACACACATAGTTGACAAAAAAAGAGAAAATGAGCTCATCTGTAAATAACTAGGTAAAATACTCAAGTGAGAGAGTGGTGTGAAGCCCTATGTCTCAACAAGACAGTCAAGACTAGAGCGAGGGTGTGTAAGAAGTGATTCATGTTGCTCTCACACTCTCATCCACAGCTGATGTCACCACCACTGAGTCAGTCACCCCCGGCAGGGCTCATCAGCCTTGTGAAACAACACTGACACACAGAACAGAAGGAAACAACTACATGGACCTGTTTGACATGAACTGCTTACCACAGCCTTGTAGCTGTCCTTTCTCTTCCTGATACTTTGGAGTTTAATAACCCTGCCCTCTGGGCCCAGGCTGGATAGATAATGTTTACTTTGTAAATCTKTAATATACACTGAGCATACAAAACATTAGGAACACCTGCTCCTTCCATGACATAGACTGACCAGGTGAATCCAGGTGAAAGCTATGATCCCTTATTGATGTCACTTGTTAAATCCACCTCAAATCMGTGTAGATGAAGGGGAGGATTTTTAGMCCTTGAGACAATTGAGACATGCAACAATTTCACATATTTCACTGAGCTACAGCTCATTTAAGGAAATCAGTCAATTGAAATAAATGCATTAGGCCCTAACCTGTGGATTTCACATGACTGGGAAGACATTTGTATCTATTGGTCAAAAATTAGGGGCGTGGATCAGAAAACCAGACAGAATCTGGTGTGACCACTATTTGCCTCATACCGCTCGACACATTTCCTTGGCATAGAGTTGATTAGGCTTTTGATTGTGGCCTGTGGAATGTTGTCCCACTCCTCTTCAATGGCTGTGCGAAGTTGCAGGATATTGGCGGGAACTGGAACACGCTGTTGTACACGTKGAATCAAAACATCCCAAACATGCTCGATGGGTGACATGTCTGGTGAGTATGCAGGCCATGGAAGAACTGGAACATTTTCAGRTTCCTGGAACTGTGTACAGATCCTTGCGACATGGGGGCCGTGCATTATCATGCTGAAACATGAGGTGATGGCGGCGGATGAATGGCACGACAATGGGCCTCAGGATCTCGTCACGGTATCGCTGTGCATTTAAACTGCCATAGATAAAATGCAATTGTGTTTATTGTCCATAGTTTATGCCAGCCCATACCATAACCCCGCTGCCACCATGGACCACTCTGTTCACACCGTTGACATCAGCAAACCGATCACCCACATGACGCCATACACGTGGTCTGCGATTGTGAGGCTGGTTGGCTGTACTACCAAATTCTCTYAATGACGTTGGAGGCGGCTTATGGTAGAGAAATGAACATTAAATTAACTGGAAACAGCTCTGGTGGACATTCCTGCAGTCAGCARGCAAATTTCACTCTCCCTCAAAACTTGAGACATCTGTGGCATTGTGTTGTGTGTCAAAACCTCACATTTTAGATTGGCCTTTTATTGTCCCCAGCACAAGGTGCACCTGTGTAATGATCATGCTGTTTAATCAGCTTTGTTATATGCTACAGCTGTCAGGTGGATGGATTATCTTGGCAAAGGAGAAATGCCTACTAACAGAGAGCACAACATTTGGTCACCGGACTATTACATTGACCCCCCCATTTGTTTTGGGACACTGCTGCTACTTGCTGTTTATTATCTATGCATAGTCACTTCACCCCTACCTACATGTACAAATTACCTCTAACCTGTACCCCCAAACACTGACTCGGTACCACCCCGTATATAGCTTCGTTATTGTTAAATTATTGTGTTACTTTTTATAATTTTTTACTTTAGTTTATTTGGTAAATATTTTCTTAACTCTTCTTGAACTGRACTGTTGGTTAAGGGCTTGTAAGTAAGCATTTCACCGTAAGGTCTAAACTTCGGTGCATGTGACACATTTTTGATTTGATCTGATTTCAGAGAAATAAGCGTTTTGTTCCTATGGAAAATTTCAGGGATCTTTTATTTCAGCACATGAAACATGGGACCAACACTTTACATGTTGCGTTTATATTTTTGTTCAGTGTAGCTCTCTCTGTCCTTTACTTTAACCCTATCCCGTTAGGCCCTGGGGTGATATCGATACTGGCTGATGCACAGCTGCACTGTCCATGTTGATAATATCTCACTTCCAGGCCTGGTGAGACTCTTTGAATATGTCCCAAATGGCACCCTATTCCCTTCATTGTGCACAACTTTTGACCAGGGCCCATGGTACTCTGGTCAAAAGTAGTGCCCTATATATCGAATAGGGTGCCATTTGGGACACAGCCTCTCTGTCTGCCTAATGCAGGACATTATAGGAAATTATTTGAATGAGCTCCAGATCCAGAGATCTTCATTCAAACTAAATAGGTAATAGGGTGCCATTTGGAACGCAGTCATGGTTTGGGATGGGCATTCCTCGAGTGCTCATTCTGCTTGCAACATTAATAAAAGGCAGATTCTCCTTCAAAACGGGTTTGATCTCCTAGCTCATTTCCTGTATGGGAGAGGGTTAACTCTAGAATAAGGGTATGTAAATGACTGTATTTGCTCCAGGGGTTGGCTGCTACGTTCTCCAGCTTCTATATCGGTTCAGTTTGAATGCATACATTTTAAGCAATCTGCCTCCATCTGTCTCCATCTCCACAAGACGGTAGTGAAAAATATATTCATTAGATAACCATCAAAAACTGTCAACACAGACATACTGTATCTTACATTTCAGACACGACAAATTATCGACTTATATTAAGTCAAAAAACATAAACGAAGACGAAGATATTCTCGACCCTGGCCCACAACTCACAAGCTCTCTCTTACTGACGAAGAGAATAATCTTAGTATTGCCAACAACACTTATATTATATCTCACAGCCGTATATTTCAGTGGCACAGCCATAGATTGTGATATCTGTTGGCTCTGCTGGTGGTATAAGGAGACACTTTGTGTCTTGCCTGCTGATGGCTGCAGGGAGCTTCTGTTAGCTTTTAGTGTTGCAGTTCATTCCCACAGAGTAAAGGAGGAGGATTCTCTTCCTACAGAGAGATAATTAAGAAATAAATATACCACGGCTAAGGGCTATTCTTGGYAAACGTGGAGTGCCTGGATACAGCCCTGAGCTATGGTATATTGGCCATATACCACAAACCCCTGAGGTGTTATTACAAAATGGTTACCAATGTAATTAGAACAGTAAACAAGTAATTTTCCATAATTCTTGTGATATATTGTCTGATATACCACAGCTTTCAGCCAATCAGCATCCAGGAACCAAATTACCCGGTTTATAATGGAATATAATCACTAACAGCCCCTTTGGTTTATGACATCAGGGAAATATTAGGGAAAGGGGGAGACCTTTCAGTTGTACAACTGAATGCATCTTCCACATTTAACACAACCCCTCTGAATCAGAGAGGTACGGGGGGCTGCCTTAAATCAACATCCACGGCGCCCAGGGAACAGCGGGTTAACTGTCTTCCTCAGGGCCAGAAGACATATTTTTACCTTGTCAGCTAAGGGATTCAATCCAGCAACCTTTCAGTTACTGGCCCAACACTCTAACCAGTAGGCTACCTGCCACCCCTGCTTATATGAAACAGGCTGGGGGAATGGAGGCAACTTCAGTCAGGAATTTGCTTCAAAGTTCTTGCTTGCTTTCTATGCATGTATTCATATGTATGTGTGTGTGTGCGTGGCATGCGTGCCTACATGCATGTGTGTGTAAGTGGGTACATTTGAAGTAAATTTTCATCTACCCAGAAATTCTACCCAGAACTTTCTATTTGTGTATTTCCCAATTCCATGACTCTCCTTCCTGCAGCTGCATCCAGAAGACATCATCAGTTCCTCTGTACTGATCTCCCTCTGTATTTTGACTGTGGCAAACTGCCCCTCCTTGGTGCCTTATGGTCTTCCTTAAAGAGTGTGTCCTGTATATCTGTTCCCCTCTCTCTCTCTCTGTGTGTGTGTGTGTGTAATTATCCAATTATTTTGCCACTAAACTATCTCCATATACTGTATAATTCTTTTTTTTTTTTACTGGTCCCAGGGACATTCAGACGAGTCTTGTGAGGTTTCTGGGCATCCTAGGACAAACCGTTCGGACGCTACATCCGATTTTGTGAGAAGACCGATTTTTGGGATGTCACATGGTCTGACAAACACCGCTCGACATCGGAGGTTGCGGTGGATTGAGATGCAAAAAAAGAGATAACTAGTTTATACTGACAGATTTTGATGGGAATTTTTTTGATAATTCGACTTCCGRGGGGGAACGACCATTGTAGGCTTAGGGTTAATAACAGAAAGTGCAGTTATTAACAATAACGTTCCGTCTTAGCGCATAAGAAGAAGCATTGTCTGACGTTGAAAGGTACACTATATATACAAAAGTGTGTGGACACCCCATCAAATTAGTGGATTGGACTATTTCAGCCACACCCGTTGCAGACAAGTGTATAAAATCAAGCACACAGCCATGCAATCTCCATTGACAAACATTGGCAGTAAAATGGCCTTACTGAAGAGTTCAGTGACTTTCAACGTGGCCCCATCAAAGGATGCCACCTTTCCACAACACAAATTTTTGCCCTGCTCGTAGAACATCTCATTACATAATCAGTGGCATTAATATGGAGTTGGTCCCCCCTTTGCTGCTATAACAGCCTCCACTCTTCTGGGAAGGCTTTCCACTAACAGTAGATGTTGGAACATTACTGCGGGGACTTGCTTCGATTCAGCCACAAGAGCATTAATGAGATCGGYAACTGATGTTTGCGCAATTAGGCCTGGCTCACAGTCAGGTTCCAATTCATCCCAAAGGTGTTTGATGGAGTTGAGATCAGGGCTCTGTGCAGGCCAGTCAAGTTCTTCCACACCGATCTTGACAAACCATTTCTATCATTATACAGTATTTGAGACTGCTCGGCGATGCTAACGAGGACTTCCAAATAAGAACAATCTACCMAATACGGATATCGGCTAGGACGTGGGAAAAGTGTCGCCAAGCAACCACAGGCAAATAACTCGCAAGGTAAGTATATTACACAAGACAAGACTAGACTTGAGGTCTAGAAAACTGAGCTAGGAAGCGAAGAGGTCCGGAAGGGTACAGTGAAGTGGAAATGTGTGGAATATTGCTGCATCCGTGCCAAATACCTCTCAGATGAGATTAGCTCTCTGCTCTTTAGTGCTTTAATCATACAGAATATAATGGATGCTGTTATATATGCCTCAAGGCTGTTGTTGCGAGGAAAAACTACTTACAGTATGGAGGAGTTGCTGTGAAATGATGTACCTTAGTGCTGATTGACAGATGTATAAGTGTTATGTAGCCTGCCCATGAGTTTTATGATTTAATGGTCTAAATCATTGGATAGGTAACCGTACTGAACCACCATAATTAACATGCTAGTAGTATTGGGAGAAAACACATTGGTTTCACACAACAGATAAAGGAGGGAAATTGTGAAGACATGTTTCATGTGTCCCATGTAATTAAATGAGCATATTTATTCATGTTCAGAATCAGAGCTCGTGTTTGTAGGCCTACTGTATGTGTGAGCAATAGTACTTCTTTACATGAATCCTTAGAAGTCATTACGTTGCTTACTTTGCCTAAAAAACACTGTTTAGTTTGTAGCATTTCTAACGCAACTCACCACAGCTTAAAGAGTCTCACATCTGGCATTATTTACCAGTGTAGTGCGCACATTGAGCATAGTGCGCACGCAACGTCCGTTACTCTTAAAATAAATATATCCTTTCTTATATTCAAGCTAGCATACACATTTAATAACTTTGTGARGTAAACTAAACGATCAAAGCTGATATACAGACACATTGAAACCCTGAAAGAAAAAATGCATGAAATGACATCATCCCACCAAGTAGAATCTAGAACAAGGGAAGAATACACTTTTGAATTCACTGTCTCTTTATAAAATAAGCACTTTCAATGGCTGTTAATATCCTTTACTTGAGCTGGTGTGTAGCTGTCTTCACAATCTGGACAATTGTTTCTGGGGATTAGAATGTTCACTAAAGCCTATTCTTCGATTCCCCTCCTCCACTCCTCTCTCTATAGTCAAGAGGGGGGCGCTTAATTGTCTCAAGCTATTCACAGGCACACACATCCACACCAAAATAAAATAGAAATACATTTTCTCTAAAGGATTCCTGGGACATAGTTACTGTAGTGGCTGTGCTCGTTTATTAAGCAGTCGGAGGGAACGCAGGGCATACACTACACCTACTCATTCAAGGGTTTTTCTTTATTTGTACTATTTTCTACTTTGTAGAATAATAGTGAAGACATCAACACTATGAAATAACACATATAGAATCATGTAAGGATCCACCCATTTTTTTCAATTTTCGCCTTAAGTGAAATCTAACTGCCTGTAGCTCAGGCCCTGAAGCAAGGATATGCATAGTGATCAATATTCATTTGGAAGAGTCAGCTTTTTAAACCAACATGGCTCAGTTTAAATTGTTTTTACATTGTAGTAAAACAAAATCTCATTTGATATGTGTTTTGACATAAAATTACTACATTCTGTAGCAATTAATGTTTTTTCCCATTAAAATGCGATTTGATGAAAGTTAATGCCTTCAACTGCAGGTGATGCAAAAAGGTGTCCGGACCATAAAAAAATATCTGTTATTAGTAATGTACAAAAATAACACTGCCGTTTGTGGAAATGTGAAAGGAATGTAGGAGAATAACACAATAGAGCTGGTAAAAGATTATACAAAGAACAAACCTACCGTTCTTTTGTATCTTTGAAATGCAAGAGAAAGGCCATAATGTATTATTCCAGCACAGGTGCCATATACATTTCGGCCACTAGATGGCAGCAGRGTGCGCGCAACTTTTTCGACTGATCCAATGAACCATTGCATTTCTGTTCAAAATGTATCAAGACTGCCCAAATAWGCCTAATTTGTTTATTAATAACTTTGTTAAATTGTGTACTCTCCTCAAACAATAGCATGGTATTCTTTCACTGTAATAGCTACTGTAAATTGGACAGTGCAGATAGATTAACAAGAATTTAAGCTTTCTGCCAATATCAGATATGTCTATGTCCTGGGAAATTCTCTTGTTACATCCACAACCTCATGCTAATTGCATTAGCCTACATTAGCTCAACAGTCCCCTGGAAGGGACACCGATCCTTAACTTGTTTGGGATAGGGGGCAGCATTTTCACTTTTGAGTGAATAGCATGCCCAGAGTGAACTGCCTCCTACTCAGTCCCAGATGCTAATATATGCATATTATTATTAATATTGGATAGAAAACACTCTGAAGTTTCTAAAACTGTTTGAATGATGTCTGAGTATAACATAACTCATATAGCAGGCAAAAACCTGAGAAAAAATCCAAACAAGAAGTGGGAAATCTAATGTTTGTAGTTTTTGAACTCACCCCTATCGAATACACAGTGGGATATGGGTTATTTTTCACTTCCTAAGGCTTCCACTAGATGTCAACCATCTTTAGAACGTGGTTTCAGGCATCTCATGTGAAGGGGGGATGGGAGCTGTTTTACTAAGGGGTCTGCCAACAGCCTCGTTCTCAGTCACGCGCTTTCACTTGAAAGGTTGCTCTCGTTCCAGTGCATTTCTACAGACAATGGAATTCTCCGGTTGGAACATTATTGAACTTTTATGATAAAAACATCCTAAAGATTGATTCTATACTTAGTTTGACAAGTTTCTTCGACCTGTAATATAACTTTTTGAACGTTTCGTCCGAATGGACCAGATCGCGCTTTTGGATTGTTTACCAAACGCCCTAACAAAAGAAGCTATTGGACATAAATGGACATTATCGAACAAAACAAGCATTTATTGTGGAACTGCGATTCCTGGGAGTGCATTCTAATGAAGATCATCAAAGGTAAGTGAATATTTCTAATGCTATTTATGAATAAATGTTGACTACCCAACATGGCGGATATTTCTCTGGCTGGTTTGGGCTCTGAGCGCCGTTCTCAGATTATGCTTTTTCCGTAAAGTTTTTTTGAAATCTGACACAGCGGTCGCATTAAGGAGAAGTGTATCTAAAGTTTCATGTATAATAGCTGTATTTTCATCAACATTTATTATGAGTATTTCTGTGAATTAATGTGGCTCTCTGCAATATCACTGCATGTTTTGGAACTACTGAATCTAACACGCCAATGTAAAATAAGATTTTTTGATATAAATGTGAACTTTACCGAACAAAACATACATGTATTGTGTAACATGAAGTCCTATGCGTGTCATCTGATGAAGATCATCAAAGGTTAGGGATTCATTTTATCTCTATTTGTGCTTTTTGTGACTCCTCTCTTTGGCGGGAAAAATGGCTGGGTTTATCTGTGACTTGGTGGTGACCTAACATAATCATTTGTGGAGCTTTCGCTGTAAAGCATTTTTGAAATCAGACACTGTGGCTGGATTAACAAGAATGTTATCTTTAAAATGGTGCCTAATACGTGTATGTTTGAGAAATTTGATTTATGAGATTTCTGTTGATTTGTATTTGGCGCCCTGCAATTTTATTGGCTGTTGGCCACACATATGGAATAATGTAGTAACCAAAAAAGTGTTAACAGGTTAACACTTTTTTGGTTACTACATTATTCCATGTGTTATTTAATTGTTTTGATGTCTTCACTATTATTCTACAATGTAGAAAATGAGTAGYTGTTCAAAAACTTTTGACCGGTAGTGTAAATATTTGCTATTTTTATTACTACACCAATTTCCCTGTAAGGCCAGACCAAGACATTGTTTATCCCCAAACAGTTTTCACACAACCTGAAAAAAGTGTATTGGGTTGAATTGACAAAAGACCATCAGGTGCAGAACGTACTGTAGAAGGGGGATTGCTGTAGRGTAGCTCATACTACTTGAGAAACTGTCATGCACCAGCAAACCGATCTAAGGAGAGAGAACGTTTTTGTAATGTTACCGGTAATGTTACCCTAATGTTTGAATGTCCAGTTTTCTGTTAGTAAAGAGAACATTCTTTGTTAGCAAAAACCTTCTGAGAACCTTTTTAGAATGTTTTTGTGTTAAAGTTAGAACATTCCCTTAATGTCAAGCAGAAACAAGAACATTGTGTCCAGTTTTCTGAAGGTTAGGATAATATTCCATCAACCTTCCACCAAATATACACAGAACATGGTTGCCATGTTCTCAGAGCAGATCTAGCACCAGTGACTAGATCAATAAAAAATTGGTCAGATGAAGCAGATGCTAAGCTACAGGACTGTTTGCTAGCATAGACTGGAATATGTTCCGAGATTCCTCCGATGGCATTGAAGAGTTCACCTCATCCCCACAGTGACCGTGCGTACATACCCCAACCAGAAGCCATGGGTTACAGGCAACATCCGCACTGAGCTAAAGGCTATAGCTGCCACTTACAAGGAGCGGGACTCTAACCCGGAAGCTTATAAGAAATCCCKCTATGCKCTCCGGCGAACCATCAAACAGGCAAAGCGTCAATACAGGACTAAGATCGAATTGTACTACACCGGCTCTGACACTCATCGGATGTGGCAAGGATCGCAAACCATTACAGARGACAAAGGGAAGCACAGCCGAGAGCTGCCCAGTGACACGAGCCAACCAGACTACTACTATGCTCGCTTCGAGGCAAATAACACTGAAACATGCATGAGAGCATCAGCTGTTCCAGAAGACTGTCTGATCATGTCTCCGCAGCCGATGTGAGTAAGACCTTTAGACAGGTTAACATTCACAAGGCCGCAGGACCAGACYAATTACCAGGACGTGTACTGCGAGCATGCACTGACCAACTGGCAACTGTCTTCACTGACATTTTCAACCTCTCCAAGTCTGTAATACCAACATGTTTTAAGCAGATCACCATAGTCCCTGTGCCCAAGAACATTAAAGGTAACCTGCCTAAATGACTACCGACCCGTAGCACTCACGTCTGTAGCCATGAAGTGCTTTGAAAGGCTGGTCATGGCTCACATCATCCCAGAAACCCTACACCCACTCCAATTTGCATACCACCCCAACAGATCCAGATGATGCAATCTCTGTTGCACTCCACACTGCCCTTTTTCACTTGGACAAAAGGAACACCTATGTGAGAATGCTATTCATTAACTACAGCTCATTGTTCAACACCATAGTGCCCTCAAAGCTCATCAATAAGCTAAGGACCCTGGACTAAACACCTCCCTCTGCAACTGGATCCTGGAATTCCTGACGGGCCGCCACCAGGTGGTAAGGGTAGGTAACAACACATCCGTCACGCTGATCCTCAACACAGGGGCCCCTCAGGGGTGCGTGCTCAGTCCCCTCCTTTACTTCCTGTTCACTCATGACTGCACGGCCAGGCACGACTCCAACACCATCATTAAATTTGCCGATGACACAACAGTGGTAGGCCTGATCACCGACGACAAGACCACCTATTGGGAGGTAGTCAGAGACCTGGCCGTGTGGTGCCAGGAAAACAACCTCTCCTTCAACGTGATCAATACAAAGGAGTTGATTGTGGTCTACAGGAAAAAGAGGACCGAGCATGCTCCCATTCTCATCGACGTGGCTGGTTGAGAGCATCAAGTTCCTTGGTGTCCACCTTAACAAAATAACATGGTCCAAGCACATCAAGACAGTCGTGAAAAGGGCACGACAAAACCTATTCCCCCTCAGGAGACTGAAAAGATTTGGCATGGTTCCTCAGATCCTCAAAAAGGTTCTACATCTGCACCATCAAGAGCATCCTGACTGGTTGCATCACTGCCTGGTATGGCAACTGCTCTGCCTCTGACCACAAGGCACTACAGAGGGTAGTGTGAACGGCCCAGTCCATCACTGGGGCCAAGCTTCCTGCCATCCAGGACCTCTATACCAGGCGGTGTCAGGAAGGCCCTAAAAATTGTCAAAGTCTCCAGCCACCCTAGTCATAGACTGTTCTCTCTGCTACCGCACGGCAAGTGGTACCGGAGCACCAAGTCTAGGTCCAAGAGGCTTCTAAACAGCTTCTACCCCCAAGCCCTAAGACTCCTGAACACCTAATCAAATGACTACCCAGACTATTGGCATTGCCCCCTCCCTTTTACACCGCTGRTACTCCGTTGTTATCATCTATGCATAGTCACTTTAATAACTACCTACATGTACATATTACCTCAACTAACCGATGCCCCCGACACATTGACTGTACCGGTACCCCCTTGTATGTAGTCTCACTATTGTTATTTTACTGCTGAWCTTTAATTACTTGTTACTTTTATTTCTTATTAAACTGCACTGTTGTATTCAGCACATGTGACTAATACAATTTGATCTCACAACATCTTGGCTTAATGATACTCCTGAAATCAAAGTTTTTCTTGAATGTATTTGTACAGAGCTAAGATTTACTACAAAGTGCATTCACCCTATTTCTTACACCTATCAAGTTGTTTCATATCTACATAAGTGCCTAGGGAGGAGGGCTAAGGGTTTCACTTGTGTAGATCAGAAACAACTTGATAGATGTAAAGCAATAAAGTGAATGCACTGAAGTAAATCTCAGCTCTGTTAAAAGTGGCCTGTGTTGGAGACCTGCTTGGGGATGTGAGAGCAGGGTGACTCCCTTAGCAGTTTTCAAACACAGGCCACCAGCACCAATGACAAACACCCTAACCACTGTCCCAATAAGGGACATCTCTAGTACTAGTAATAATAAATGACTGTATAAATGAACATGCACAACGTAATTATGTATGTCAAATATGTAAGTTGAAAACACTATGTTAAAATGAGTGAGCATCCCTAACCTTGCCAACAGACAAAGAGCCATTAATGGATCAGTGGTTCGCCAATTAGGGCCTTGATTGGCTTGGCAACAGTAACTGGGCGGGATGTGTAATGAATTTCTTTGCACACCAATGTTCTTTAAACAATTCCATGAAAAGTGTCTAGAACAATATCTTAACTTCTGAGAACTTGGCAACCATGTTCTGTGTATGTTTGGTGGGACGTTGATGAAATATTCTCCTAACCCACAGAACATTTGACACCGTTTTTGCCACGTTCCCATGAAATCTGTCAAGAACATTAATAATATATTGTGTTCTGATAACATGGTAACCACATTCTGGGTAAGTTATGTAACATTAAGGGAATGGCTTCTCTTGAAACATTCCTTGCATGTCATGGGATCATTCCTATGAAAAAGTTWGTTAATGACCTAATGAGACTCTTAAGGGTACGTTTTCTAAAGTTGTGGAAATGATTGTTAGCTGGGTGCTCCCTATACCTTGTGGAATGCTAAGGGATAGGCCAAGGACTGTAGAGCACATGTTCTAGGGTTCAAGGACAGTGGTCCTTTAGTCGTTTTGGAAATCCCAGACCTAAGACACATTGTTTACATTGTGGGYGGTAACCTGTTTGCCTAGGTAGACTAGTCCTTTAGGGACTACTGGGGCTGTATGTAGAGAGGGCCAGTTTAGCTATAACCTTAACTTGATTGACCAGCACGTGAAAGATTTGGAAAAAAAATGTAATTAAAAGCATAACATGGTTAGGGTGAAAATTAAGGAACTAGTGGATGTGGCAAGACCCCTAGATATAATTACTATACATGCACTGTGCACGTGGCAAATTGTCTGCAGTTAAAATGCCTAACTGCTGATTTAAAAAAAAAAAAATGTTATACGTGTCCCAGATTTACCTGGAGTTCTGCCTGACAAACTGCTCACTGGGGAGGAAAGGAAGGAATGGGGGGAAGGAAAAAAAAGAAAAAAAAAACTGCAATATCAGCACGTAATCCATCATGAAGAGTTGGATGATGCTATGCATTCCTCAGAGACACGCACAAACGATCAGCGGGGCATAAATGTTTCCATCTCTGAGCAGCCAGCCAGCCACCGTTGTCTCCTATACGGTTCTGTAGAATGTCTAAATCACATTCACAATGCATTTCAGGCAGTCTCGTCTCAGTCCACTTGCAGTGAAAGTTGTCAGATACTGACCATAAGTTACGTTTAGAGGGTGATAATGGTCACAGTAAAATATTATATTCTGAGAACATGGCAACCATGTTCTGTGTATGTTTGCTGGGACATTGATGGAATAGTCTCCTAACCTACAATCTTGTAGAAATGCAAATGGTAGAACAATTATACACAATCTAGAAGCAGATTGATACAGCATAGTGGAATGCCTGACCAATCTAACCGGAACAGTCTTTCCTCCATGTTGTTCATGGTGAGTGAAAGCAATCCTACTGTATTGAATAAAGATTTAAGCACGGTGACAAAATGCAAGCTGGCCATGTAGATGAGAAAACACTAATTTAATCAAGCAGCCCTCTAGTCAGGAATAGAAATGTGYTTACCATGTCATGATGTTCACAGATTAATGTGCCAGAGGGATAAGACATTTAATTGAATATTAAATCATCCCAAGCGATTATTTTACTGCAAGGAGTCTGAGTAGGATGTAGCAAAACAAATGGTTCATAATGTGTTCTGCTATGATTTCCAGACAGTGGTATTCCAAACAGTTTGACAAAATACCCATGTCAAGATTAAGTCTCAAGACGTTGTACTGTACATTGAACTTTATTTTCAAAAGGGAAAATATATAACTTCAATAAATACTGTCGAAACATCATACATACAAATGGACTAAACATTTTAAAAAAGGTTGATTTTCTACAGCTAACACATTCTGAACTTTAATTTACAATTTTTTCATACCGAGAGCTAAGGCTACACCCTKTAGCTGATATACTGCCTTGGGGGGCTATTCTGAAATCAGCTCAACAGACTTCAACACCAACAACACCCAAGTACTTACTATGCTGCGGAGACAACTGAAGACTGAAATTGTAACTGTTAGATGTGAAAGAAGTAAATCTAGTTTAACAGCAACTGCTTGGAGAGGGTGGAGAGAAAGGGGGATACCACACGCATTCAACAATCATGCATCTTCTGCATTGAACCAAACCCCTCAGAGAGGTGTGGGGGGCGGCTGCCTTAAATCGACATCCACATCTGCGCCTGGGGAACAGTTGTTGGGGGTTAACGGTCTTGCTCAAGGGCAGAACGGCAGATTTTTTCCCACCTTGGGGAGTCGAACCAACGACCTTTCGGTTACTGGCCCAACGCTCTTAACCGCTAGGTTACCTGCCACCATGAGCTATAGCTACGGGCTAGTTCTACTTAACCTACTGCCCCAGTGTACTGGTCACATTCATTATCAAATAACAGTTGTATTCGAATCAAGAGTAGGCTACGAATGTGGTGCATCTGTACCAGAGATGAACAGTGTGAGTAATATGTAGCCTGCCCTAGCGCTCCACACAGAAATCAATAACAGCACTGTACAGGTCTTGAACCAGCAAACATTGATAACTAGACTTGTCTTTACAGACCATTGTCCTTCTTGGAGTGTGATAACTCACATTGCATAGCCGAGGACATCCTTGAAAAGATCTGTGCAATGGTCTTCTGGGTTGATAACCGAAGCTCAGTGGCTTGCTCAGCACTGGCCATGTTTAAGCCCTTAATTAAGCTTGGCATGGGTGTGCACTGTGCACCACATGTACTGAGGCCCTGGCATCGCAAGAGTTACGGGCAGCACAGCTGAAGTCATCCCAGTGACAGAAGAGCAGGGGTGTAGGATATGTCCTCAGAGATACTATAGCACATCCTTCAAAATCATTGGTCATGGTCGTTACACAGCTTATCACATCAGTCGTTGCCAGACAGCTACTTTGTGAGCGATTTCAACGCTCTGTCAAGCTATTTGGTTGTAAATGACAAAACAGAAAAACAAAGGGTTCAGACTATGCTGAGGTTTAAAAACAGAGCTAAAATGATATGCAAAGGAGCAAAACATAGTAAAAAGGCTTTCAGATCTTTCGTAACAGTGTGCAACAGCTTATAACAAACATCCCATTTGGCAAACTCATAAAGGCAGTAACAAAAGAGAAAGGGGGAGAAGATGGGCAATGAGAACAAAACAGTGTTTCTGTCCTTCAGTAACTTCTTTGTCTGTAAGTGCCAGACCCAGGGGCCAGTGCAAGAGATCCATTTGTCTTCTTGATCCATTTTACTGTAGCAGAACACAGCGGCAGTCTCTCGCTTCTAAACAACAATCTTGTCACTCAGTGGTGAATCCACCACCATACCACTTCTCATATCTTTCCGAAGATAAAATTAAAACCTGATACCACTTTAGCTCTTTTCCTGTCCAGATCCCAGACCAAAAGGTTATGATGTAATTTACTGYACCAAAAACATTATTCCCTGGGGTAAAGATAGCTTGAGAGGACCAACAGAATTCAGCATGTCTTCCATCTCTTTCTTGTAGTTTATGTCAAAGGGTTGTTGACCATCTTGGCCTTAAAAATAAACCAAAACCCAATTCTGAAGCCTCAGATGGGCTCCAGTGTCCGGTTTCCTTCAGTCTCCCTGGTGAAGTTCTATGGCGCAGACTAGGGCAGCTTGATGTAAGTTTGTACGTTTTGCGTCAATACAAACCAGTGGAGAAGCTGATTTAAAGTGCAGCGCTAACTCGCCTTCACTGCTTTGCGTGTGAGTCGAGGGGGAGGGGCTCTATGCAAAGTGTCCAGTCCCCATCACCTGCCTGCTCCTCCCACAGTCCACAGTCAGTCTCCCTACCCCAACCAATCACATTATTGTACAGCTCTTGGCCTTGTCTTTCCGCAGGTCTGATGTGACAGCGGTGAGTTCGGGCCTACTGGGCATGTGCGAGATCCTCTTGGTGCCCCTGGAGGATTTGTTGCGTTTGACGTTCTTGTTGCTCTTGTTGACGCAGGCCAGCGTGGCCACGTGGAAGATGTCTCTGACACTGTTCTCAGACTGCAGGGATGAACACTCGATGTAGGGAGCACTGATCTGCTTGGCCATGTTGGAGCCCTGAGAGAGAATATCACTAGGAGATCAGTCTTATTGGTATTCATAGCTGTTGAGGTTTAGAGGTACCATATTTCATAATACCACATTAAGGCATATAGTACTAGACCAATAATTCAAATAACTTATGTCCACATCATCATAGTGAGTGTTAAAGTACGAGCAAAATGCATGTACCACCTACCTGATCATATGACACGGGTGTCTGTCTGTGATTGGACAGTTCCACCAGTGTGGTGAGGTCTGTGCGGAGGTCTGACTTGCATCCCACCAGCAGAATCTTGGTGTTGGGACAAAACTCCTGGATCTCTACTCGCCACTATAGAGAAAACAATTCAGAAAAAAGAGAAATCAGTAACACTTCTAGTACACATGCGCTTTTACAGGTTTGGTTAATATTCAGTGTCAGACATACAAACATAAGAGTTATGCACGCAAATCTCGACTTCCGCATTGACGATAAAATAAAATAAAGTTATGCACCCGGACCTCAAGTTAAGATTTGGGCCCAAAATAGTCAAAAAGGGCTGCATTAATGGGCACTGGAGTTTTTCCAGAGAGTCAACCACCCACACATTCTCTTCATATCATGCTGTCATCTTTGAAAACAGTCACTGACAATGCCAGCTCTGTATCGCACAATTTAAGTAATGGAAAACATCCTCTTCCACTTTCCCAGGCTTATTCTGTGCCTTGAACAACTGGCCTCCAGCTCTCTCATTTCCCCCACAACAATGCCCAGTCTGATCAGTGTGTGGTCGAGATACTGGGGCCTAGCCTGGTGATTATGTTCTCTCCAAAGGAGGTATCACTCCCACTCACTGGACCAAACTTCTCTCAGCTGGCACAATACCGAGCCCTGTGTCATCAKAGGTCAAAGGGCCCCGAGACCCAGAGTAGCAATGCCTGGGATACCACACGTGAACAAGGCCTGTTGGACTACTTCTCAGACTCATGTGCCCAGTGCAGTAATTTTCATCAGTGAGGTTTTTCACAAGCCACTTCACCCAGCAACACAAACAAGCCTTTTCCAAGAGGGTCAAGAGGACAGAGTGAAAATGCCTGTGGGACAGGTCACTTAATTCAGGGGCAAATCAGAAGAAACTTACAGGACATATGAAATGCTCACCTTCTTCAGTACACTGTCCAGGGTGTCTGGTCTGCTGATATCAAAACAGATGAGGACTGCATCAGAGTCTGGATAGGAGAGTGGTCGCACATTGTCATAGTACGGAGATCCTGCAAAAACACAATAGTAAAAACCTGGTCAAAAAATTGCAAATTAGGCCAAATAAAGAACTGTAAGAAATCACATCCCAGCTCTGCACTATTCCTTACATCAACTAACATTAGTTTAGCTCAGATAACTCAAATGTATTTAGTACCCAACAGATTTTACTGTAAATGTTAGAACAACCCAGGGAAAGCAAAAATCCTTCCTAACACCATTTCACTGTGAGCCAGCACATCCATAAATTATTACGCTTGTGTCATTTCAGATGCACTGCCCGTGGGCCTGCGCGCTCCCTGCCCTCCATTCATACCCAGCCCAGAACCCACAGTCAGAATTAGGACAGGAGACATCTGTAATATGGAGCAGATAGAGGGGAGTTTCTCAGATTACTTTAAGAAACTAATTTGTCACTCCAGTCCCAGGTCACTGCTGTACATCACATATCCCACACAGTGTCAATCACTTGACTGTCTTGCTACATAGTATGCGGCTGGGCAACTGTGATTAGGAGCAGCTTGGATTCAATCTAATTTGAGTTTTAATTTTGGTATGATATATTTTTAGCAAGTCTTTGAAGCATCTTTCCACATGCATTTTAATTTCCTAAATTCTATTGCACAGCGCATGCTAATATAATTGTCCGGATTAGTCGCCAAAGTCAAGAAAGGAGGTGGTATGCTAATCTCGTAAACTATGCATCTGATTAACGACATGTAAAAAGCAAGATGCATGAGATTTCACAAACTGAATTTGGAAAAGCACACAGAGCATGTGCTGACTAACTATCACTATCATACCCAACACATTTGCAGTCTCATGACTGACAGCGGAACATCTGCGCTTCCACCTTCGGAATGCTATGCCAGGAAAAGTTTTTTTATTTCCAGATAGTCTGATATTCCTTTGAGACTGGGGGGGGGGGGGGGGTTAAACAGCTACACTGACATTTCGGTATTCAACGAGGACAGCTCAAGGAATGGTTCCCAGCGATGGGGGGGGTAGGAGTGAAGCCTTATTCTGAAAAGGAATGTAGATTAAATAATTTCATGCATTGATAGCTTTTCTCCCCCTCAAACATGATTTCTAAACTTGATACAAAAAAAAAAAAAAAAAAGACAAAAAAAAGTTTGTACACTAATGATATCCTCATGTTTCATGGAAAACACATGGTCGGAATGTTACATCCAATTTAAACTTAAATTTCCCAGAACAGCAAGTAATGCCAAAATCTTATTTTGGAGACGAAGGGAAGAGCTTGTTTGTACCGAGTAGGCCTAAGAACTACGCCAGCATATGGTGGTGTTTGACCAATCTCCCATTGCTTTCAAGTTTCCATGACCAAATCTACACTGACAAGACAAATATAATTTCTCATGTCTTGTSGGCAAAGTTCATAAGCTTCTTGTTATGCATTTGATCTATGCCTGGTGGGCCGCTCTAGTCCAGTGATTAAGGTTTGCTTTTGTAAAACTTTAAATGGTCTGTGTGGATCGGTCTGACCAAGCTGAAACTGAGCGACGACTAGCAGCCCTTCTCTGGCTTTAAACATTCTGACCCACTGAACTATGGGACTGGGACCAGGTAGAGAATGAAGACAAATATTTAACAGTACATAGTCGCCAAAGAGTATACATTGCCTCCTGGAGACTTTCCTCAGTCAATTGAACACAGACAACCAGCGTAGTGATGACACCAGGAAAGGGGAGGAGCCCAGAGAAGGTACTGCTTTTTTACGATTCTGCTACAGAATCGACTAGCAGTCACTTTGGGGATCCAGACCATTATACAGGAGCCCAGGAAAAGGAAAGCCATGCCGATGGACTGACAGACAGCTCATTTGCCCCATTTCACTGCAGCCTTAAGGCCTTGTTCAGGCCCCAGAGCCAGCCAGACACCCACACCCATCCCTCTACCCCCTACTGTGAATTTTAAAAAATGCTATCAGACTGAAGGAGCCATTCTGATGGAACTATGCTGAGGGCTTAAAAGGAGATCCCAGTTGGAGTCCATAAAAGACAGGCTACCACAATGCGTCTGACAAGCACAGAGACAAGGGGACATTTTTATTCTACCCATTCCTGATGAGAGCAGGGACCAGCTCAAAACAGAACCACTGCCCGCCCCCCACCCCCCCCCCCCAGACCACCACAAAGGACAGCGACATCATCATTTGTTTCATATCCCATGTACTTCAGGGAATAAGATCAAGGGCTACAGTGCAGTCTGTGTAACTGGATACAGAATAGAGAGCATGGATGACCTTTCCCCCCCCCAGACCACTAGAATGAAACTGTACATGAATCTACAGACAGAGGACTTGTTTTCAAAAACGGTGAGAGTGGTCTCCAGGGAACTCTAAAACACTAAAGGTAACTTTGTCCTTGACCGGTGATATGGAGACATCTTTCACTGTGGGAATACCTCTAAAAGAACCCCACCATATTCTTGGCTTCCACGTGGAACTGCCTTGTTTTACATATTCAAAACAAATCCGAGAGACTGGACAAGTAACTAAATCATTGATGAAAAACTGTTGGTGCATTGAATCAACTCCAGTCTGGTTTCAAACTCAAAATGTGAGAATGTTTTGCTCAAAATACAGTTTTCAAAACAAGCTTTACTTTTTTTTTTTTATAACTCTGCATTGTGAACAATGGGGTCTTTGTGAGGATTAAAATGTAGTCTTGTGAATGGCATGCAGCTCAAAATCTCTCAACCGAGATGCATGAGATCTGCCAGTGCCACTATAGCAGAGGGCAGTCCAGCCACATCAGTCAAGGGCTTAACTACCAAAACAATGAAGTCACAATAAAAAAAAGACACCTAAGACAGGAAGACCGACAGGCCTAAAAAGTGGTCCATTTCTTCAGAGACCTCAAGAAGCTGCAAGCAAGTGGGAGCATTGACAGACACTATGTGCTATACCTTACCTGAACAAACAGTTCTCTCCTTGCCTACCCCTCAGGCACTGCCTCGGACCTCATCCGCCAATAAGTAAATGACCAGCCTGGGGCATCTACATGAAACAATGGGGTGGATGTCTGTGGGGGGCTAAGGAGCCACCTTAAAAAAAATACAGTTTGTAATGAGCACCTAAACAAAACCCATAGTACTAAAGAAGTGTTCCCCCTGTACTCATGGAAAAACCCTTTCAGTGTAAACTTAAACCAAATCCTAAGTTTGTAGAAAATATACATTTACCTATATATTAATTATAATACAATTTGAGAACTAGAAATCTCCAAAATAAAAGCTAAAAACGATTAAACCAATGAATAAAACAATGAATTTACAAGTACTTTTGGCATGGCTGAATTATTGACCGGGCACATGCCCAGGGGCCTCAATTGATTGTTATGTTTGAGCAAAACACAGAATTAGCCATGATAACATGCGTCAAATTGCAGGAAATGTTTACACTGCAACATTGTCAACTCCATGGGAAGATTTGCAGAATTAAGTACATTAAAATGGCTAAATTCTCTCGGCTCCTTGGAAGAATTTACAGAATTGAAGGAAAGGACCCGAAGTTAAATTGAAAATGCTTGTTATCTAGCTAGCGAGCTCATGTTAGCAACATTCATTAGCCTGGTTAGATGACTAGCCATTTAATCACAAGAAATTCATAAAAATGGGTTTAGTTCTCTTTGGCTTTTATAAACCATCAGTCTACAGTGGTTCCTCCTTTAAAAGTTGCGTCATACAGCGGCACACCTTGCGTGCTGCTGCAGCATTTCTATTTTACCTTTATTTAAATAGGCAAGTCAGTTAAGAACAAATTCTTATTTTCAATGATGGCCTGAGAACAGAGGCAGAACGACATTTTTACCTTATTCAGCTCGGGGATTCGATCTTGCAACCTTTCGGTTACTAGTCCAACGCTCTAACCACTAGGCTACTTGCCACACCGCCCCATGGCACGTAGTTTAATTCTCAGCCATTTTTTCTGTTATTTCTAGTTTGACCACCAGAGGGCATCTTTGAGAAGCATTTGAAAGTATTCCGTATTGGCATTACCAGAGAATTTAAAACCTTTGTAATAACAAAGTATATGGGWTTAAGAAATTTGGCTTAATATTATGGTGTTTCTATTCAGAGAAAAAGGAAATCCTCAGCGTTTCTATGGCGCTGTACAACGTGACGTCAGGAGTAGGCTACAGGATCGGAGGATTCTAAATTTGGCTTCATTAGACAACTTTGTGCCAATATTTCGTTAAATCAGTGATATTTATTCCCATAGTAATTCGTTATGAATCCATAACTAAATCAACATCTGCATTTTGAAAGAGTARCATTTTATTTGCGAAATGTGTTTAAAAGGCTACTGTGCAGTTTACAATAAATATTGTAGTAAACATGGGATGGCGCCTAATTCCTTACATAAGGGAGAGCAGGCCATGTCGGTACTACAGAACGCGGGGCAAGTGGGAGACCAGGGTTTAAATCCCAGTTGGGGAGGAAGAAGGCTGTACTTGTAAATAAGAATGTGTTCTTAACCGATTCCATGCGTTTTCATAGTTGTGATGTCTTCACTATTATTTACAATGTAGAAAATTGTAAAAAAGAAAAATCCTGGAATGAGTAGGTGTCCAAACTTGGTACGTGCTTAATTAATTTGATGGTGTTTCTATTCCATGAAAAACCCTCTGGGTTTGCTACAATGGAACAGAAAATATGGCGCTGTACAATGTGAGTCCATATGTGTTATTTCATAGTTGTGATGTCTACTACAGAATTAGACATTACTCAACACGAGTGAGACTCATTTCGCCTATAATATTTCAATGATGTGACTCTCCGCCAACCAATTCATACAATGGGCAAAAAAGTATTTAGTCAGCCACCAATTGTGCAAGTTCTCCACTTAAAAAGATGAGGCCTGTATTTTCATCATAGGTACACTTCAACTATGACAGACAAAATGAGAGAAAAAAAAAATCCAGAAAATCACATTGTAGGATTTTTAATGATTTATTTGCAAATTATGTGGAAAATAAGTATTTGGTCACCTACAAACAAGAGTTTCTGGCTCTCACAGACTGTAATTCTTCTTTAAAGAGGCTCCTCTGTCCTCCACTCGTTACCTGTTATAATGGCACCTGTTTGAACTTGTTATCAGTATAAAAGACTGTCCACAACCTCAAACAGTCACACTCCAAACTCCACTATGGCCAAGACAAAAGAGCTGTCAAAGGACACCAGAAACAAAATTGTAGACCTGCACCAGGCTGGGAAGACTGAATCTGCAATAGGTAAGCAGCTTGGTTTGAAGAAATCAACTGTGGAGCAATTATTAGGAAATGGAAGACATACAAGACCACTGATAATCTCCCTCGATCTGGGGCTCCACGCAAGATCTCACCCCGTGGGGTCAAAATGATCAACAAAACGGTGAGCAAAAATCCCAGAACCACACGGGGGGACCTAGTGAATGACCTGCAGAGCTGGGACCAAAGTAACAAAGCCTACCATCAGTAACACACTACGCGCCAGGGACTCAAATCCTGCAGTGCCAGAAGTGTCCCCTGCTTAAGCCAGTACATGTCCAGGCCCGTCTGAAGTTTGCTAGAGAGCATTTGGATGATCCAGAAGAAGATTGGGAGAATGTCATACTCACAAAGAATGCTGAGTTGCATCCAAAGAACACCATACCTACTGTGAAGCATGGGGGTGGAAACATCATGCTTTGGGGCTGTTTTTCTGCAAGGGACCAGGACGACTGATCCGTGTAAAGGAAAGAATGAATGGGGCCATGTATCGTGAGATTGAGTGAAAACCTTCCATCAGCAAGGGCATTGAAGATGAAACGTGGCTGGGTCTTTCAGCATGACAATGATCCCAAACACACCGCCCGGGCAACGAAGGAGTGGCTTCGTAAGAAGCATTTCAAGGTCCTGGAGTGGCCTAGCCAGTCTCCAGATCTCAAACCCATAGAAAATCTTCGGGAGTTGAAAGTCTGTGTTACCCAGCAACAGCCCCAAAACATCACTGCTCTAGAYGAGATCTGCATGGTGGAATGGGCCAAAATACCAGCAACAGTGTGCGAAAACCTTGTGAAGACTTACAGAAAACATTTGACCTCTGTCATTGCCAACAAAGGGTATATAACAAAGTATTGAGATAAACTTTTGTTATTGACCAAATACTTACTTTCCACCATAATTTGCAAATAAATTCATTAAAAATCCTACAATGTGATTCTGGATTTTTTCCCCCTCATTTTGTCTGTCATAGTTGAAGTGTACCTATGAAGAAAATTACAGGCCTCTCATCTTTTTAAGTGGGAGAACTTGCACAATTGGTGGCTGACTAAATACTTTTTTGCCCCACTGTAGATACTAATTTAGAGTCCTCCAATCCTCTAAGGGGCATTTTCCGTTAGATATTCTCAGATCCTGGGGCTTTGATATAATTCTAAAGTAATAATCAATTTAAAAAGTAATCATATTTGAGATTGTTTTTATTTAACCTAGAGTGAGCGAGAAAAAGGCAATAAAGCAGGCATCACTTGTTTATATTCAGTCTCGACACATCAAGAATATCATAGCATACAAGTCATTCGTTATGGACATTTTGAAAGTGTATTTATCATTTTATTAACAAAAGCATGATGCTGATGAAGAAATGCAGTACATTATATGCTTTTACATATGGATAATAAAGCATTTAGAAGATAAGCCACCTGCATTTGTTTCTAGGCTACTGTGCAGTGACAAGTAAACATAGAATATAGTACATACTGTAAGTAAACATGTAAGGAATTAGGCACTTTCCCATAAGGGAGAGCAGGCCACGTCCAGACTTTCTCGGTGACCTCAAGTACTCATTAACGCAGTCTTTAATGATTTCAGGTTGCATGGACAGAAATGTCTGAGACGCAGTATTAATGATGAACACCCAGAGGTTCACTGGTAAGCCACATTTGCCTCGGGATCCATCCCAGTTTGTATTCTGTGCCCACTCGTGGTATCTCTTCGGTTACACATCCTTGGAATAGCAGAACAGCATAATGGTCCGGGCGGCCCTTGCTGTGCAGTTGGTCAAGTTCTGTTGTCAGAAGAGGAATGGAAATGTCAGYGTGAACCAACGGCCTGACAAACCCACCACGCAGGTTGACTGCCTGTCGGAGGTGGAGTTCGAGCTCACAGGTGTGCCTGGCATGGATTGTGACGCCATCTCCTTCCTCACCCTTTTCAACGCTTCCGTCACCTAACTCTCCGCTAACGAGGAGTGACTCTCCGCCAATACCGCCTGGCTCTAGACCAATGCCTCAGCTGTCACCCGTATCTCTGCCSTCAGAATTTCTCTTTCTGCTTTCAATGACTCGATCTTCAAAGTTTGAATCTCACCCATGAGCGCCTTCAGATGAGCAGAATGGTACCGCCCTGAGCCCCCATCCATTACAGTGGCCTATGATAGAAACGGTAGATCAATTAAGAATTAAAAGTGACTCGAACACGCATGTTAAGAATCTAGCTTAACAGCTTTCTTGGCAACCATGCGTTTTTTTCCCGGTGCGGCCTGTTGTCCAGCCCTTTGTCCACGGTTCTCCAGATGGTTGTAAGCTCTGCAAAAACACATTCACGTTTTTAGTACATAATTATAGAGTTTAATATACAGTATGCCTACACTGATAAYGCATATAGCCTCTTTTAATATAAAATGCTCTGAAACCAAAATACCTTTCGGTGATCCTCTCAGCTCCGGCTRATTTTCAAGTCCTCTGGTGGTTACAGTCCTAACCCTGGAACGGGTAGCACCATAGAAAGAAGCTGGCTTGATGAAAACAATGTCKATTTTGTCTGTTCCCTTTGGTCACAATCTGATTTTTTTTATTAAGAGCTAGTTTTTTTAAATAGTAACTGTTAAGGGTGGAGTTTTGGGCGGGGTGAGGAAAGGCGTGACTTTCAGGTTACAATAAGTATACAGCAGATTGCCCTCACTTTGATTATATTATAGCACCATGATTTCTATTCATTTAAGTGAGCAGATAAGGGAAAAATCTGCTGGAGACAATTCAAAAATACTGGTAGACTTGGGGATTTGTCACGGACAGTGCTACTCGGAAAAACACTATCAGATGCCTGTTTTACACTGAACTCGAAAGGCCAGGAAAATGAACAGGTACAGTAGGCTACCATACCAGTATCTAAACATTAGGCCTACATTAAATCAACCACTGGTCAAAACCTGCTCCCTGCTTGTTTCATTATATTATTATGCAGGTCTGAGCAAATAGCCGGGATTGTTACACCCATCTCATTCCTCGCTCTCTTCAACACGTCGTTCAGGACACTTGTGGGCGTGCTGGCAGGATGTACTGTTCATACATATATGAATTACAAAATCATGTTTCTAGTCTATTGCATAGTTACAATGTGTAATCATRGATGTCCCAGGAGCAGTACACTGTTGAAGTGTATAATTTTAATACATACATTCAGACACAGGACACCAGTCACAGAATGGAATTTGATACACCTGGTATTGGATATGACAGATTACTTTTTCCCCCCGTAAATTAACTGACAAAATATGCACAATCGTTTGCCTCCACATTAACATTTTTTGCTTGACTCGATATAACTACTTACATTTACCTCCCCGTAATGTTTTGGTCAGCCATCTTTGCTGAAGAAAGCCACAAGGGAGAGATGGCTCCGCATCAAATTCATCATTGGAACCACTCGATATGATTGTCATAAAAACCTTGGGACCCAAATGCATGAGCGCTAACCTCCCCTTGTGGTGGTCTGAAGCAATGAAGCTGYGTACCTCTAAGTCCCGGTGTAAGCTCGCAACTTTTAAAGGAGGAACCACTGTAGCTTGCACGTTAACTAGCTAATTAACAGATGGTGAAGCTGATAATGTGTCTGTGAAGCTGATAATGTGTCTGTTGGTGAGGGGTAGGTAGCCTACTTCAAGTACTACTTGACTTGTAGCTACCCTAGCTAGCTGTATTATTTTAGTCTTGCTTTGAGAGGTTTCAGAGATGGACTGATTAGCATCCTCTTGAGTCAACTGTGCTTACATTACTGCAGGAGAACATTGATAGGTTTGCTGTTACCCTCTGTACAAGCACATTATTATTATAGCTAGTAGGCAAGATTATGTAACCTCATTTAGTCCTACCTGCTATGGTGGGTTTTATATTAATTGGTATGCACACGATAGAATTGAGGGGGTATTGATAACACATCCTACTCTCAATTTGAAGTTGAACTTAACTGATGCCATGACGGCAGCTGCTAAGGAGCTGCGAACCAGAAGACTGCAACCAAGGCAGCGCTGGTCCACACCTGCCCTGTGCACGGCCGGCATGCTCATTAGGCAGCTGCCTATGGTGGCAGACTGACAAAAGGGCAGCATTTTCTGAGCTAAACAGACCAACGCACCTCCAACACGTAAAACATCACAATTCTGCTCAGAACAATGACTCTCAACCAACCAGTGGCTGTAAGGGCTTTTTAGGGGAGCGTTGATGCCAACCTGTGAAAAGCAATGACCACTGTCAAAGGCGCAACATATTTTGCGTCGCTGCATCTCTCCAACAGCAGTAAATCGTCTAGAAAATATAGGATGTGGTAGAAAGAGTATGTAGCCTACAGGCTGGAGATAAATGACAATGTAATGACTGACACTTTACATTGTGCAGGTTTCTCCAATCAAATAGACTAACCTAAATGGTGCCCAATAAATCAAATAGTGCTGTCATGTTATCCTAAAAACAGGACAGGTCAAAGTAAGATGGATAATCASAACTTGTCCAGGAGTTTCACCTCATTGTCAGTGGTTTCAATCTTTCTGGTCCTGTCCAGATGTTTGTTGAGTGTTTTATAAAACTGTAGGCTGACCACAGACGGGCATTCATAAAATTAAACTTCAGGCAACACCTCAGTAAGCCCAGAATGACAGATGCCTTTTTGGTGCAGTTCGGACCAGCCTTGATTTCCACATACACGGACATTGGTTTTTGGTCCGGACCAGACCAAATCTGAACCAATCCTAGACGTCTACGTGCGGTTCAGATTTTGTCCAGTCCAGCCTTGATTTGGCCAAAACTGAAGTCTTTAAAAAGTATGAAGTTTCACATTCAGAACAGAAAATAATCCCGATTTCAATGTTGGGAAAATAAGGTATTTCATTGTCCTGGAAAAGATACATTTTAAAAACATACAGAAATACATTTTTARCTTTCAGAATGTCTGGAAAAGACAGTGTATTCGGAAAGTATTCAGACCCCTTGACTCATTTTGTTACAGCCTTATTCCCCCCCCCCCCCACACACGGTTTAGACATATTTGGAAATTATAAAACAGAATAGTTATGTAAATAAGTATCCAAACTCTTTGCTATGAGACTCAAAATTGAACTCCGGTGCATCCTGTTTTCATTGATCATCCCGGAGAGGTTTCTACAACTTGTAGAAACCACCTGTGGTAAATTCAATTGATTGGACATGATTTGGAAAGGCACACACATGTCTAAGGCCCCACATTTGACGGTGCATGTCAGAGAAAAACCAGGGACAGGATTGTGGCGAGGAACAGATCTGCAGCTATAAGGGCCAAGAACAGTGGCCTCCATAAGAAGCTTGGAACCACCATGACTCTTCCTAGAGCTGGCCYCCCAGCAAAACTGAGCAATCGGGGAGAAGGGCCTTGGTTAGAGGTGACCAAGAAGCCAGCGGTCACTGACAGAGCTCCTCTGTGGAGATAGAGAACCTTGCATAAGGACCACCATCTCTGCAGCACTCCACCAATCAGACCTTTATGGAAGAGTAGCCAGGCAGAAGCCATATGACAGCCTTCGAGTTTGCCAAGAGGCACCTAAAGGGTTCTGACCATAAAAATAAATATTCTGGTCTGATGTTAGCAAGATTGAACTTTTGGCCTGAATACCAAGCGTCACATCTGGAGGAAACCTGCACTATACCTACGGTGAAGCATGGTGGTGGCAGCATCATGCTGTGGGGATGTTTTTCAGGATTGATGGAAAAATGAACAAAGCAAAGTATAGAGAGATCGATGGAGTCCGGAGTCCTCTGGAGCAGGTTCTCCGACTGGGGKGAAGGTTCAACTTCAACAGGATAACAACCCTAAGCACACAGCCATGCAGTCTCCATAAACAAACATTGGCAGTAGAATGGCCTTATTGAAGAGCTCAGTGACTTTCATGTGGCGCCGTCATAGGATGTCACCTTTCCAACAAATCAGCTCATCAAATTTCTGCCCTGCTAGAGCTGCCCGATCAACTAAGTGCTGTCATTGTGAAGTGGAAATGTCTAGGAGCGACAACGGCTCAGCGGTAGGCCACAAGCTCACAGAACGAGACCCGAGTTCTGAAGCGTGTAAAAGTCTGTCCTCTGGAAGCCAAACTGCCTCAAAGCCACGTCAGCACAAGAATTGTTCGTCAGGAGCTTCATGAAATGGGTTTCCATGACCGAACAGCTGCAATAGCCTAACGCCACCATGCCAAGCGTCAGCTGGAGTGATGTAACGCACACCACACCACTATTGGAGCAGTGGAAATCGTGATCACGCTTCATCATCTGGCAGTCTGAACAAATCTGGGTTTGGTGGATGCCAGAAGAATGCTACCTACCCCAATGCATAGTGCCAACTGTAAAGTTTGATGGAAGATAGGTGGAATAATGGTCTGGGGCTGTTTTTCATGGTTTGGGCTTGGCCCCTTAGTTCAAGTGAAGGGAAATCTTAACGCTACAGCATACAATGACATTCTAGACAATTCTGTGGTTCCATCTTCGTGGCAACTGTTTAGCGAAGGCCCTTTCCTGTGTCAGCATGACAACGCCCTTGTGCACAAAGCAAGGTCCATACAGAAAGAACTTAACTGGCCTGCACAGAGCCCTGACCTCAATCCCATCAAACACCTCTGGGATGAATTGGAACTCCGACTGCGAGCCATGCCTAATCGCCCAGCATCAGTGCCTGACCTCACTAATGCTTGTGGCTGAATGGAGGCAATTCCCTGCAGCAATGTCCCAATATTTAGTGGAAAGCCTTCTCAGAAAAGTAGAGGCTGTTACAGCGAAGGGAGGAGACCAACTTAATAAATGCCCATGACTTTGGAATGAGACGTTCGACAAGCAGGTGTCCACATACCTTTGGTCATGTAGTGTGTGTGTAGTAGTTTGTGGCATCGTATTGCTTAGTTTATAATGTGTCAACTTTGAAGTCAACCTAAGCCACAGATCATCTTCCGCCATTAGGTACTTAACCGTTATAGATGCAGACCCGAAGACATTCAAGCAGCACTTTGAGAGAACGCATCCCAAGTCTCTACTGGTCGATGTGCAGGCCTAAGTGACCACACACACTGAAATGGACCTACAGCTGGGGTAGGATTCTTCCATCATTCACAGTAGACAGTGGAAACCACCACGTTATCCCAAACATTTTTAAATAAGCTGTCCTCAATGCTTATGTTTTGTTTATGGATCAAAATTGTAGAAATGCTGTGATCGCTCAGTCTTAAAATGTTGTGATTCAGACACCGGATGAGCACAATTTGAATGCTGTAACTGAGATGGAATGATGTCAAGGGACACACTCCGAGAACGACTGGACATGGGGCTGGATATTTGTAACATCCTAAAGTGGGTGCAGAAGCACCCCATTTTATGTTTATTCCATGGCCAACAAGCTCTAGCTACCCCTTATTCCACACTACGCAGTTTATGCCCCATTGTTCACACAACTTCGGCCCTCGCCATCTTCTCTATAAAACCTACCTTCACCCATTTTCCCTATGCTGTTTCCTTCACTTGTTCTCCTGATTTGATAACATCTAGACTCAGTAACACGTAAAAGTGTTATGTTTGTGAGATTTCCCCCCCCCCCCCATTGTAATGCTGTCCCTATTCGGGCTCAGACTGAATGCAGCAGCAACATGGACCTGTTACAGTGACATGGGTGTTGATATAGTTGCTTTTAGGCATGGCTTCCTTGATTAATCTCATTCAGCTGGAGTTTTAGTATTTTATATAAAACCTACCTTACGCATCCTGTTGCCATTTAACACACCCACCCAAAATCACAATATGCTGTTCTACATTGTGTTATTGCTGGTCAAACTCCTAAAATGGAGAAGCAGAACAATGTGCCCTCAGAAATAATGGGCCGTATGGTGCTCTGTCCCAGGTTAATGACACTGATTAAATAATGTAATGTTTACTTAAAATGAAGATGTTGTGTATGCATTGTTTTAAAGAAATCAAACTAGTAAACAATGTAAAATGTTGGCGTTCAGGTGTTTGACGTGATTGATGGGTGACCAGGTGTATTTGTCAAATAAATGTGCTTATTCATTCATTCATGATTATGGATACGTTCTGCAATGAGTTAATCTGGCTTTGAACATGTCAAAGTTAGTTCTGAATTGCTTGAATACAGTACTGCATTCTAATTAATTGAAGTAGACTTCACCTTGTTCATATAGTTGGCAGAAATAAGGGATTAAATAGCATCCACCGGCTGAAACAGAAAAGGATCTGGTAAAAATAAGGGTAGGTTTCTAATATCTAGGTAGGTAGCTAGCTTCCTTGCAAGAACTAGCCTCGTATTCATGGCACATTATAAATATCTGACAGCTACTAGGATAGTACTCTGTACAAGACAACATGCATAAAAACAAATTAGTTAAATAAAATATGGAACAGTAATTACATTCTCAATACACCTTTCGTTTTGGATCAAGGTAGCTAGCTAGTTGACAGCAAAGCTAGAGAAGACGTGCAGGAGCTTGCAGGGATTTGTAGTCTGGCATGACCTGTACTTTGATGCTAATTAGCATTTTCGAATCTGTGATTAAACAGAGCCGAATATATTCAAAAGGCAAAACGTCTCACTAGGGTAAACACAAAACACAGCCCTTATTTGAAGTTTTTCTAAAATCCACAAATGATAAAATGGTGGGGAAACAATTGGAACAATTTCCGTGTTTGACCGCTAGGTCTTATGGGTATTATGGACACGTCCACTGTAGTGATCTAGTCACATTCATAGCACAGGGTGAGAAGATGGGTTCATACCAAACATGACCCAATTCAATATGTACAGACTGGAACAGTGTAGGGGTGAGCTGGAGGCTGCTAGACAACCCAGACAGTGGAGAAACCTGCACAACCATCTGCTCTACATACTAATAGCTAGGCCCAGAGCCATTGATATACAGTATAGTGACAACCCAGGTGATGCAGAGCTGCCAACTCACGCATTGGCTGTGAGACTCGCATTTGACCCCCCCCTCACAGCACACATTGAAAAGTACCATGTTTAATTAGTCCATTATATTGTCAGCATGTTAACTTTTCAACTGTGCGCCAAATCGATTTGAAATCAGTTTCCGCAGTTTAATCTCCCAGTTGAAACCACTATCATTGTCCCGTCTTGCCACAGCACATTGAAGTATAATTGGTTTAGTTATGTAAGGAATCAAGGGGATTGGAAGCATGGTTTCAAGAAACGCCTCTTAAGATGAGTGGAGCTGAGAGTTTATGAAACTAAAGAGCAGCATGGTTAGCGCAGTTTAATGTACAATGTTGTCAACAAAATTAGGTTGCTATTACTCTTCCCATTGCAGAATGCAGCCTTTTGTCAGCATTGTACTAAAGTCAATTTAAGCCACACTTGCATTAGTCCCCTCTTTTGGGGATTGGCATTTAGGCTGTGACAATGAAGGCAGCAGACAGACCTACTAGTTCCAAACAGGGACGCTTGGTAAGGTCATCTGATTTGTAACTACGAAAAAAATTGTCAAAACAGATTGACACGCAAATGTAAAAAAATGACAGCGGGGAGAAATAGAAAATTCTATTTGGTTAGGGTGTAGGGGCAGATAGTTACCTGATCTATTTACTTTTAGTCTGATCAGTGGAACAATTCTAATTCTTAAGCGGCTAAAATAGGGTAATTAGTGCGCTTGTTTGCAAGAACTGTTATTCCCCACTTATTTTATTATTACACTTCTTCCCAGTACAAATCACATCTTTGAAATCTGGTGTCTTAATTATTTATGAGGCTAAGTATTTTGCAGCCATTCACGGACAGTTTTAAATAAGTGATACAAATAAAGCATTGGATATTAAATGCTTCAGTTTAAAATTTGACATTTTATTATTATGCACAGTCTAGACAGAAATGGTGGGGGGGGGAAATCACAACTCAAACATCACATTATCTATGTTGGGTAAGATGACGGCAAGGATCGTCCTCACTGTCAACTGCATTTATTTTCAGCAAACTTAACATGTGTAAATATTTGTATGAACATAAGATTCAACTGAGACAAACTGAACAAGTTCCACAGACATGTGACTAACAGAAATTGAATAATGTGTCCCTGAACAAAGGGGGGGTCAAAATCAAAAGTCAGTATCTGGTGTGGCCACCAGCTGCATTAAGTACTGCAGTGCATCTCCACCTCGTGGACTGCATCAGATTTGCCAGTTCTTGCTGTGAGATGTTACCCCACTCCTCCACCAAGGCACCTGCAAGTTTCCAGACAGGGAACTTGCAGGGATTAATTCTCTGTACTGGAATATGACTATAAAATGGTGACTGAGCCAACCATTAATTCATACATTATGCCACTGGCCTGAGAGGATGGAAGTTCAACATGTACAATCCATTGAGAGTATTCAGACCTTGACGTCAACATTGTTACATTACAGCCTTATTCTAAAATTGATTAAGTAGTTTCCCCCCCTCAATCTACACACAATACCCCCATAATGACAAAGCAAACTGGCTTTTGTATTTTTTTAATACACTTGCAAAAATGTATCTACATAAGTATTCAGACCCTTTACTCAGTACTTTGTTGAATTGAATGTTCTTGGGCATGTCACAACAAGCTTCGTATATGTGTATTTGGAGAGTTTCTCCCTTTCTTTGCAGATCCTCTCAAGCTGTCAGGTTGGATGGGGAGTGTAGCAACACAGCCATTTTAAGGTTTCTCCAGAGATGTTCGATCGAGTTCGGGCTCTGGCTGGGCCACTCAAGGACATTCAGACTTGTCCCGAAGCCAATCCTGCCTTGTCTGTGCGCTTAGGGTCATTGTCCTGTTGGAAGGTGAACCGTCACCCCAGTGAGGTCCTGAACACTCTGGAGCAGGTTTTCGTGAAGGAACCCTTGGTACTTTGCTCCGTTCATCTTTCCTTCGATCCTGACTAGTCTCCCAGTCCCGGCCGCTAAAAAATATCCCCACAGCATGCTACCACCACGCTTAACCGTAGGGATGATGCCAGGCTTCCTCCAGACGTGACAATTGGCATTCATGCCAAAGAGTTCAATCTTGTTTCTCAGGGTCTGAGAATCCTTTAGGTCCCTTCTCCAGATCTGTGCCTCAACACAATCTTGTCTCGGAGCTCTACGGACAATTCCTTAGACCTAATGGCTTTTTTTTTGCTCTGACCTGCACTGTCAACTGAGACCATATAGACAGGTGTGCGCCTTTCCAACTCATGTCCAATCAATTGAATTTAGCACAGGTGGACTTCATTCAAGTTGAAGAAACATCAAGGATGATCAATAGAAACAGGATGCACCGCAGCTCAATTTCGAGTATTATAGCAAAGGGTCTGAATACTTATGTAAATGAGGAATGAGATCCACACAAATACCTGTTTTCGCTTTGTCATTATGGGGTATTCTGTGTAGATGGCTGAGAAAATTTTTTTTTTTTTTAAATTGATAAGGATGTAACGTAACCAAAGGTAATAAAAGTCAAGGGGACTGAATATTTTGATGGCATTGTACCTAGATGTAGAAGGCTAATGTTATCCAGGCAGTGTTGCCCATTAAATGGAAATTAGGCTAGCGAGCAAGCATTTTATCCAGGTAGCCTAGAACACAGAAAAAAATGAAATCGTGTAATGTGTGACAGATTGACAGACCGTTTCCTCAACATTAAAGAGGACGGCATTGGCTTTTCTCTACAAGTAGGGTGAGGCAACATGTTTTTTCTACTTGCAGGAACACACGCACACAGAGAAATCAAAACCATGGAAAGCCACATTTAGCTTACGTTGATTGGACAATTATTTTGGCACCTTTTAGTTGTCACTGTATTAGACTAAGCATGAGTGATTTGATGTTGAAGTTGAAATGGTGCTGGAATAGTGGAGGCATCTCATACAATATTTTCTTTGCAACTGTGGTTCTAAATCAATAATTGTTTAGCGGTCTACAAATGTCCAAAACAATAACTGGCTTGACCATGCTGTAGGTCATCTAAATGGTTGTTACATGCAATATTCTTTGTGGATTTCAGACAGTCTCTCTCCAGTCGTGATAAAACAAAAGTTTGAATTTATTCTGCCACTGTCTCTCAGCATATAGTCACATGGCCTGTTAGTTCATATGCCATGGAGCAAACAATGCAATTATCACAAAACAGGTTGTAATATGGCTTTTCTGGCTTCCCCAGTTCATTTATCCATGCACCGCTACTGCAGTAAAGGCTCTAAATTATGATTTTAAAAAACAAAGATGTTACATATACATTTTGAGAGTGTTTATTTAATAACCATTTCTTCATCTTTTCTTAGCTGGTGCCTCCACTGAATGCCTTAATCTGTTACGTATCTGAGTGGAGAGAGGATGTGGACACTGCACACTGAATCAGTGGTTGCCATGGCACCACAAGGTCACCTAGATAGCTCTGTAAATATTGCAGACTGTTATTTTGAAGTGTTAAGCATTGCTTTTTACCTTTTTGGCATTTTACTGCTCTGGGGTTTGATCAATTACATCTTGTGGTCTTGACTCAGATTTCAAGAATTTTGATGGAAAGTCTATTTTTGGCTTACATATTAAAGCTAGCTAGATGACTGTTTGGACTTAAATAACGCAGCCCATGTTTTTCAGTTGAAGCTGTTCGGAATAAATACAACAAGGACTGCATGCCGTGTCCAGAGATGGCAGAGGAGGCTCAGGGACTGTTCTGAACTGCCAATTTGTGCGCTTTCACGAGCATCACCCAGGTGGGTGCTACATGTTCGGCAATGGAAGACCAGTACCCTACCTACGGAGGAGCGACGTTGAGGAAGTGACAGTCAAAAGCAGGTGTGAGGCACTGATGAAGAGTTCCAGGCCTGTTTGTCTTTGTTTCTTGTTGGCTGTAACAATGCCCCCTCCACTGCATTCCCAAGCCAAACTACCTCAACTCCTGGCCTTTCCGTCATTCAAAGCCAACTAGAGAAATTCAGTCATCTCAATTTGAATGTGTTCAACACATCCTCACGCTAGAGTGGTCCATAACATTCCAAGGATGCAGTGTCAGATTAAACTCTGGATATTCCTTGCCACCTACTGGGCTAGTTTAATGTATTGACGACCAGTCAAATTAAGATTAAGCTACGCACACAGTCTGATTTTTTACAAGCTTTTAAAATGTGGTGAAGAAATGTTTACTCTAATTCATGGCAATGCTCACATTCCATCGTGCCAGTCCATATTCCACATTCGGGCCCTGTAGTGCAGTGTTAGTAGCCCTGTAGTGCAGTGTTACAAAAATATAAACGCAACATGCAAAGTGTTGGTCCCATGTTTCATGAGCTGAAATAAAAGATCCCAGAAGTTTTCCATATGCTCAAAATGCTTAATTTCAACAAATTAAACATTTGTTTACATCCCTGTTAGTAAGCATTTCTCCTTTGCCAAGATAATCCAGCCACCTTACAGGTGGCATATCAAGAAGCTGACTAAAGAGTTTGCTCTTATTCAGGTGCACCTTGTCCTTAGGACAATAAAAGGCCACTAAAATGTCACAACGCTTGAGATCTCAAGTTGCGGGATGGTGTAATTGCTGACTGCAGGCATGTTGGCTGCAGGAATGTCCATCAGAGAAGTGGCCAGAATTCAAATTGTATTCCTCTACCATAAGCCGCTTCCAATGTCAGTTTAGAAAACATCCAACCGACCTCACAACCGCAGACCATTTGGCCTCCCGAGTAGCGCAGCAGTCTAAGGCACTGCATCTCAGTGCAAGGGGTGTCACTACAGTCCCTGGTTTGAATCCAGGCTGTATCACATCCAGACATGATTGGGAGTCCCATAGGGCGGTGCACAATTGGCCCAGCGTCATTACATTTACATTTAAGTCATTTAGCAGACGCTCTTATCCAGAGCGACTTACAAATTGGAAAGTTCATACATATTCATCCTGGTCCCCCCGTGGGGAATGAACCCACAACCCTGGCGTTGCAAGCGCCATGCTCTACCAACTGAGCCACACGGGACCGGGTTAGGCCTTCATTCTAAACAAGAACTTGTTCTTAACTGACTTGCCTAGTTAAATATACATGTATGGCTTGTTGATGTCAACATTGTGAACAGAGTGCCCCATGGTGGCTGTGGGTTTATGGCATGGGCAGGCATAAGTTAAACACAATTGCATTTGATCTATTGGCAAATTGAATTGTGAAGGCAATTTTTTTTAAAGACATCTAACCAACAAATGCATCTTTATTCCCAGTCATGTGAAATCCATAGATGAGGTCCTAATTTATTTATTTTAATTGACAGATTACCTCATATGAACTGTAACTCAGTAAAATCGTTGAAGTGGTTGCCTTTATATTTTTGTTCAGGATAGAATGCTGTAGTGATTAAATAGACATTAAAATAATATCATTCAAAAAGTTCTCACCTGAAGTGTCCCAGAGACTGAGTTCTATTCTTTGCGTGTCGATTTCAAAACTGGCTGTGTAGTTCTCAAACACCGTTGGGACATAGTTCTATAAAATAAAGAATTTGCAAAACATCATTATGTTGATCATAAACGTTATCCAATATACCAAGATGAGCTGTACTCAAAACACTAACATTATCCATCGTAATTTAATCTCTCTGCAACCAGTCAATTTGAATCACTTGGTCTGTGCGTAAAAGTGCACAAAAGTTCAGAAGATATCATTTTCCAACACTACCCCTCGGGTAACGACTCGTAAATGGCACAAAACACGCAAATTAGTTAACTCATCCAAAAGACATACAACACTAGTCTTACCTCTGGAAAGCAATCTTTTGCAAAGACGTGAAGTAGAGCAGTTTTTCCACACTGACTGTCCCCAACGACAACGATTTTACACTTCACGCTCTGGTTAGGATCCATCTCGGATTTCGGTGAAAGCTTTTGACCAGATCCTGTATCCTTCATTGGTTTTTCTGATGTCTATAGATAAGCTCCGCACCAAAATCAGCTCCCCATAACAATCACTACTGTCCTGTGATATTGTTAGCTGCGTCCTCTATTCACCGGTACACTACTGTCGATATTGTCAGCAACATCCTATACACACCGGTAAACTACTGTTGATCGCGCAAAGCGACGAACACAGGGGGTTTATATACGAGACGCTAAACCAATCAGCTGCCTCTGTCATTTGATGAAGTAGTAGTCCGCCCCTTTCTCCCTCGTGGAGACGTCAACATTACCACGTGAACAGCGCCCTCTATTTGTCGGTATTCCCTACCATGCTCTCAGAGGAGAGGACAAGCAAGATGTGTTCAGAGGTGAAAAGAAGCTAGCAAATGTCCATAGTAAAAAACGAACAAAAGAGTCATTATCATTGTGGCTGATTAAGTCGGATACCTCAAGATAAGGTAATAATACAGTTACTTAACGGTCCATTATGTAATTCAGAAATACCTGGAAGGCTGGCACAACATGTGCTGAACATCTGGTGAACTAAAAAGCACATAACTCATGTTCAGAAACTTGTGGCTGATGCAACAACTTCGTGATGTTCCCTCAGGGCGAAACACAGCACTGGCAGCACATGGATTGTCATCACTAGTTACCACAGCCACAAAGTCATAAACCCGGTCTATTTCTACGACCTTATGCCTAACCCCAACTTTAAATTAAGACCAAAAAGCACATTTTTGTTTTCGTAATTTCTGAGTTTGTGGCTGTGGTAACTGGAAAACCCATGAATGGAGAGTGGCGCTTAAATTATTTTATATATTTTTAAACTTCTGGTAGGTCTGCTTCTACATCTGGTAACAGAGAGGAGGGCCAAACCCCTCTGTTGTGTCTTAGTCAAATGTCAAGGGAGGGAGGACAAAGAGATTCATTAAATTAACTTTGGAATTAACGGATGAAGGACACTGGAATGGTTCAAGATTAAGAGGGATGGAAATTACATTTGATTTGGATTATTAAGTAGGCCTATTCATCAGTGTTGAGATGGGGGATCACTGCCATCCAGGCCCTCTACACCAGGCGGTGTCAGAGGAAGGCCCCAAAAAATGGTCTAAGACTCCAGCCACCCAAGCCATAGACTGTTCTCTTCGCTACCGCACGGCAAGCGGTACTAGTGCACCAAGTCTGTAACCAACAGGACCCTGAACAGCTTCTACTCCAAGCCATAAGACTACTAAATAGCTAACCAATTGGCTACTCGGACTACCTGCATTGACCCTTGTTTTGCACTAACTCTCTTGCACTGACTCTACCCACACACTCACACTGACACCCCAACAAACACATACACACAGCACGCGCACATATGCATCCTGACGCGACACACACTCACACACACACACACACACCACGTTTTCTGCTACTACTGTCTTATCTATCCTGATGCCTAGTCACCCCTACCTATATGTACATAGCTACCTCAATTACCTCATACCCCTGCACAACGACTCAGCACTGGTACTCCCTTGCATATAGCCATGTTACTTTTACTCGTTATTGTTATTCAATGTGTATTTATTCCTCATGTCACTATTTCTATATTTTATTTAAAAAATATATCTTTATCTTAACTCTGCATTGTTGGAAAAGGACCCTTAAAGTAAGCATTTCACTGTTTACACCTTCTATCTCAAGGCCATCAGACTGTTAAACAGCCATCACTAGCGCATTAGAGGCTGCTGCCTATAGGCATAGACTAGGAATCACTGGCCACTTTAAGGAATGGAACACTAGTCACTTTAATCATACCTGGCATTACTCATCTCATACACTACCGTTCAAAAGTTTGGGGTCAGAAATGTCCTTGTTTTTGAAAGAAAAGCAAAAATGTTGTCCATTAAAATAACATCAAATTGATCAGAAATACAGTGTAGACATTGTTAATGTTGTAAATGACTATTGTAGCTGAAAACAGCTGATTTTTAATGGAATATCTAAACTGCAAAAAAAGAAATATCCTCTCACTTTCAACTGCGATTATTTTCAGCAAACTTAACATGTGTAAATATTTGTATGAACATAACAAGATTCCACAACTGAGACATAAACTGAACAAGTTCCACAGACATGTGACTAACAGAAATTGAATAATGTGTCCCTGAACAAAGAGGGGGGGTCAAAATCAAAAGTAACAGTCAGTTTCTGGTGTGGCCACCAGCTGCATTAAGTACTGCAGCGCATCTCCTCCTCATGGACTGCACCAGATTTGCCAGTTCTTGCTGTGAGATGTTACCCCACTCTTCCACCAAGGCACCTGCAAGTTCCCGGACATTTCTGGGGGGAATGGCCCTAGCCCTCACCCTCCGATCCAATAGGTCCCAGATGTGCTCAATGGGATTGAGATCCGGGCTCTTCGCTGGCAATGGCAGAACACTGACATTCCTGTCTTGCAGGAAATCACACACAGAACGAGCAGTATGGGTGGCATTGTCATGCTGGCGGGTCATGTCAGGATGAGACTGCAGGAAGGGTACCACATGAGGGAGGAGGATGTCTTTTCTGTAACGCAGAGCGTTGAGATTGCCTGCAATGCCAACAAGCGCAGTCCGATGCTGCGACACACCGCCCCAGACTATGACAGACCCTCCACCTCCAAAATCAATCCCGTTCCAGAGTACAGGCCTCAGTGTAACGCGCATTCCTTTGACGATAAACACAAATCCGACCATCACCCCTGGTGAGACAAAACCGCAACTTGTCAGTGGAGAGCACTTTTTGCCAGTCCTGTCTGGTCCAGCGATGGTGGGTTTGTGCCCATAGGCGACGCTGTTGCCGGTGATGTCTGGTGAGGACCTGCCTTACAAGGACTACAAGCCCATGTTGCAAATAAAATTTGATTTGATGAATATGATTTAAGAATGGGGGGAAAAAAACTTCTGTGAAAAGACACAACATTCTAATAACATGACAAAAGTTGCTATATTGTGCAATGTTTTCCTCCTGGAAGACCAGCCAAAACAGCATCATTACAACAGAGAATGAATATTTCTCTGTCACTCAAAACCTCTATCTTGCCAAAAATATATCACTGATTGTGTGAAACCCACAATTTCCTACAGAGTTTGATTAATATGAATGATGACAGAGCCCATAGGCAACATCTGCCGTCTCTCAGCTGACCTAGGAGAATCAGGACCAGGTCGGTCTGTGTGTCCTATACTGTAGCACGTGGAGGAAACTCATTCACCCACACATACACACACGCACACGCACGCACGCACGCACGCACGCACGCACGCACGCACGCACGCACGCACGCACGCACACACACACACACACACACACACACACACACACACACACACTCAGCAGCACTTACAGTGAGACATCTTGATGAGTTCCCGGACTTTGCCCTGCAGCTGTTCATCATAGTAAACGCATAATGAGGCCCTCTTGAGAGAGAGGATCCCTGCTTCGCGTGAAGGGAAGCACTTCATTCTGGAGCCTTGCTCCATGGCCTGGGGCCCCAAAATGTTGCCCCTCCCCTCAGTCACCCAAATGAGCCACTAATGGTGTCGATTTCTGCTAATGACGTTCGCCATGTGGTGTCACATACTGTAATTTCCCGAATATGCTAATCATTGTAAACATTATATAAATATGAAGAAATATTATCTGTGAGTGATTAGATGCTGACAGCTGGGAACATTCACCACCACCACCACCACCAAATAACTGATGAACATGAACTGATGAAACTACTGCACACAAAAAACTGTGAGAAAAATATATGATCCATTGCACTGCAATACACCTCATTGTGTGATGCTATTTATTTTCATTGGAGAAAAGCAGTGCAAGTAAATTTGAATTGGTGTGGCAGAGAGGGAAAGAGCAAAGAAACAAAAGCAGTATATTGTGAGCCCATCCCCCATGTCAGACAGCTCCACAACAGTTCAAAGTGATATAATAAGTTCTGACAGTGTGCAGTGGCATGCCCCGGCTGAAAACAGGCATCACATGGAGAAGATATGACAGACAGATGCTGTCATCATCGGCTCCCCCTTTTGCCTTAGATGTAGAAGAGTAGGATATCTGCATTTTGACAAGTTCAAGATTCTTGAGAATGCATCTATTTTAAAGATGTTTATAGATTTCAACTTTCCTTTTTTTCACAACAATAATCCACCTTAAACTTCTGTGTTTTTGTTCCAATCTGTATATAGACTGAGCAAGCACTCTTTTAGCCACTGTCCAATGTTAAATGAACCACTTCAAGGAAAACTAACCCAACTTCCCTGCCTACTGCTGCCATATCATTACCGTAACCCAAATCTACGTTCTGTGGTTGTGTTGTTAAACCACATTAACTTGATAGCCTGTTATTTTCACACCTAATATACTTTCTCTATTACACTTCATGTGTTGGTGGAACTCGCTTAAAGGCTGCAGCCGCAGGGTCCAGCTAGTCCTGTCAGGCACTAGTCAGCCTCCACTGAGAGACCCCCTGCAGGGTCCTGGTTGGGCCATCACTGCCATTTAGCAAGTGACCACAGATTAGAATATGGATGTCTGCAGGCACTTTGCGAGCATGCAAGCAAACACGTACTTGCACATACACGTTTTGCTCTTCTATCTTTGTGGTGTCCTAAAATTGATTTCCATTAAAATTCCTACTTTTCCTAACTCTTACCCTAATTCCTAACCTCAACAGCCTTTGTCCTCGTGTGAGTAAGCCGGAACAGCTCATAGGGCTGGAGCCTATCTCCTGTTTCTGTAATACGAGGCAGCTTGATGTAAATGCACACCCCTTGTACAAGATGCTAGTCTGACACAGGGCCTTACCCCCAATATATCTGCTTAATACTGAGTCCAAAGCAAAGATGCATTAGGTCCCAATTTTACAATCTTTGTTATGACTCAGCCAGGGATTGAACTCACAACCTTCCAAACACTCTAACCACAAGGCCACGAGGGAGAATGTTTCTTGTTTTAATATCCTTGTGGGGACTTTGGGGGATTTGAGGTCCTCACAAGGATAGAAGAACCAACCCCACCTACACCCACACCTAAGAGAGATAGTGTGGGGGAGGGGAGTTAGGAATTGGTAGAGGGCTTGGAAGAAAATGGCGGAAAGAATGGGTTAGAAACAAACAAAGCCTTGTAAAGGGAAGGAGGAAATGATAATGAGAGGAAGAACAAATAAAGAGGAAGAGAGGGCAGGAGGGTGGGGTACAGAAAGGTCGGAAGCTAAGAAAATGAGAGGATGGGAGAGGGGAGGAGAGGTGTGAACATCTGTGGCTCAGCTTTCCAGCGGGTTGGTGTGTGTCTGTGTGTGTGTCGTCACGTCCCAGCACTGTGTGTGGCTAATTAAACTCAACCAGCAGGCTTCAATGGTCCCAGAGTTTCTCCCGCCTCAATTCACAGTCTGGTGGTAACCTCCATTAATGGACTGCCAGGGAGCTTCATCCTCAACAAACAACAAATGGATGGTTAAGGATATGGGGGAGAAGGATGTGGGGATTTGATTTGTCAGGCTATGAAGTCCAGTTGGCAAGTCACTTCAGAAGTATGTAAGAAGAACACGCATAAATACACAAACACCTTTTTTTAACAGCACTCTGTCATCTTGGGCTGGGTTCGGTGTGAGGTCATTCCTATGATTCCTCCTAGTGTGTCAGCTGCTCTGACTCACTCTTCCTGGAATGTGTGGGATGAATGGTTCTCAAGCCATTACGGCTGACAGGTCAGTAGAGTCAACAACTCTTCTATAGCATGGCTTATTATCAACAATGAATGTGTTATTTTACTTATCAAACAGGGTGTGTTGCTTGAGATGATTGGATTACTAACAAACGTAAATAAAATTAACTGATGGTCACCGGTGGTAGAAGTAGCCTGGATTTGAACTGAATGGACAGTTCTGTATGGCCTTGTTGAGTTTGGGTTTTTCGAAAGACCAAGTAACAGGCATGGTGTACAGACAAAGCATATGGAATTCAAATGTGATCTGAACATGTTTCTATTGGTGACAATGGAACAGTCTGGCAATGCAGCCCAACCTGTCTGTATTGAGGAGATGGGGAATTTCCTGTGCTCAGTAGTAACCACGTCAACCACATGTCTGTTGCTCTCCTGTTCTAGATGGGGCTCCGATCTGGGACCCGTGAGCAATGGAAAACTCAACTCTTGTTTCCTTTCCTTCCCATTCAAAAGAAGCACTGCTCTGGAAGCTTCTCTTCCTTCCTCTCTCTACTCTAACCGACCTCACTTTAAAGCTTAGGTGCTAAATTAGAGCAGAATCAGAGCTAGATTTTCCCAGTGCTCTGGTGAAGATAGCTCAATAAAGGGAAGAACACACTAGACTGTTGTGCAGTCCAACATCTGGGCTGCATGCGGTCATATCAGCCTTTCCTTGTTTAGTAACACTTAACTTGGACCCTTGATCATCAGAGCTACGTAACACTGTCATGATAATGGCATAGCAGATGTCATAAACAGTCATGACAGTGTTATGTAGCCCTAATGACGGAGGGTTCAAGTAGAGTGTAAGTTATTATCAAGGTCATTGGTTATTATGTTTTCCTGCAATATATAATCAAAATGGTGATCACTGGTATAGGTTTGAATATCGATGGCATAGTTTGGTTCTGTATTTAAAGAGGAACTGACAGCGTTTGAACTACTTTGAAGCAAACAGACAATCATAATATCAGTCAAAAATATCAAATTCACAGTTTATGCTACAAAACCAACTTTTTCAGGAGGTTTTAAAAATAGGTTCTACTTGACTAAGAATTATATGACAAACTGTTTTTGGCAGAATAAATGAATGCAGTTCAATGCATGATTAATATCATTCACCAATACATTTCTTGGTAGTCTAAAGAATATTTCTATCAGGTTGTAAATCACAGCTGGCCTGGTACATTGTTTGCAGACTCCACCCATTCGGAATGCACTGTTTCAGTTTTAATGGCTCAATATTTTTGGACAAAAACAGACTAATGTAACTAAGGCTGGGAATGTCAATACAATCAAGCTAGCAAGGGTAATGATCACCAGTCAGTCATAATGTGGCTAATAGGCTAGCCTATGTATTTCTGTATCTATTTATTTAGCAAGCTAAAATCACGCAGCCTAATGTTAGCTAGCTAGCTGCTGGGAGGATGTCAGGTCATTGGAGGAGTGGGTGAGTGACAGTCTTTCCCCCCTCATATTGTTTTTCGGTGTCTGCAGCTAGAGATGCAGGTGTCATTTGGTTAGCTTGCAAGAAATATGTTAGCATATCATACATTCACTCTAGCTATCTTGTAACGATCCTCGTTGGGAGAAAGAGAGGAGGACCAAAGCGCAGCGTGGTAAGTGTTCATGATGAATATTTAATGGAACAAAACTGAACACTGAAATATAAAACAATAAAGTGAACGAACTAAAACCGAAACAGTTCCGTGTGGAACGCACAGACACGGAAGACAACCACCCACGAAACCCAGGTGGAAAAAGGCTACCTAAGTATGATTCTCAATCAGAGACAATGCAGTGCAGTGTGTGCACTCAGAACACTCAGAGAGCGACAATCTGACAACGCTCTGACTTTACGAACGACCCAGAGCACACTCTGACACACTGGAGGCAATATTACGAGCGCACCCTTAGTTGTCTGGCAAATGTATTTGACATCAATCAAATGGGCGGGCGTGCAGGCAGGCAATTCCCGTTCAGTTGTTAAAACGTGAGTTGGGACAAGCATGATGGTCAGGCAAGCTGCTATTCCCCATTGTTTATCCGTGCAATTTCGACGGCCAAAAAGCTGAAAACGTTTTAGAAGGTTTATCTAATGTTCCCTCGTTAGATTTTAGCTCAACTCACTCTGGCTAGCATTACTTGTTGATTTTGTTGTTGTTAATGTGCATAACTGAGGGAGAGATAGCCTACCCTTTCATGGTTGTTATATAAATAGGACTGTAAACTTCCTGTACAGAGGCCCATTATCAGCAACCATCACTCCTGTGTTAAAATGGCTCGTTGTGTTAGCTAATCCAAGTTTATAATTTTAAAAGGCTAATTGATCATTAGAAAACCCTTTTGCAATTATGTTAGCACAGCTGAAAACTGTTGTACTGATTAAAGAAGCAATAAAACTGGCCTTCTTTAGACTAGTTGAGTATCTGGAGCATCAGCATTTGTGGGTTCGATTACAGGCTCAAAATGGCCAGAAACAATGGCCTTTCTTCTGAAACCTGTCAGTCTATTCTTGTTCTGAGAAATTAAGGCTATCCCATGCGAGAAATTGCCAAGAAACTGAAGATCTCGTACAACGCTGTGTGCTACTCCCTTCACAGAACAGCACAAACTGGCTCTAACCAGAATAGAAAGAGGAGTGGGTGGCCCCGGTGCACAACTGAGCAAGAGGACAAGTACATTAGGGTGTCTAGTTTGAGAAACATATGCTTCACATGTCCTCAACAGGCAGCTTCATTAAATAGTACCCTCAAATCACCCGTCTCAACGTCAACAGTGAAGAGACTACTCCGGGATGCTGGCTCTCATCAGACATGTGTGCAAGGCATATTGGTGTAGCTAACGTTCAGTCTAGACTCTAGTCAGTGTGTCAGGAGAGGAACAAGGATTTATTCAGTTATAAGCCCAATAACTATTATAATAACACTAGTGACACTGATACACCAACCAGATTATACGGGACGAGAACATTTGTGATAATTTTCCCTTTGTTGTGTGGTTTTTAACGTTAAAATAAATCCCATCTGTATTCTGATTTCTCCAGAGACTAGCGTAAAGGTAAACATGAGAGAAAACCCTGCAGTGTATAACGTAACCCTCAGGTTAATGCCTATTGTGCTTTGAGGACTTGACCTCATGACCTTTTGACCTGGCAGTTGCCTCACCCACCAGGTGACCCCAGTCTGCCCGCACATTATTCGTAGGTCACCCCATCCCGTCAACCATAATAACTATGTTTAGTCTAGCTTAATTAAAGTGTGAGAATACTACATAGAGAATTTAAGAAAATTGAGAACGTGGCTAGATTTCATAATATTGTATTAATACATGGATTTTATATAGAGCTTTCATTGTTCCAAAGATGCGTAAAACATCCCTCTTTAAGCTGATTTCAGGAAGATACTGCTAATGACCACTGGCACTGACACAGTTATATTGATAAAAGCCTTGAAGCCAGATGAATAAGGGTGGCCAAAATCGCTAAAGTTGGAGACTTTTATTTCCCTCACCAACTTTAAACATCAACTATCTGAGCAGATAACCGATCGCTGCAGCTGTTCATAGTCCATCTGTAAATAGCCCAGCCAATCTACCTACCTCATCCCCATACTGTTTTTATTTTATTTACTTTTCTGCTCTTTTGCACACCAGTATCTCTACTTGCACATCATCATCTGCTCATTTATCACTCCAGTGTTAATCTACTAAATTGTAATTATTCGCTCCTATGGCCTATTTATTGCCTACCTCCTCATGCCTTTTGCACACACTGAATATAGACTTTCTTTTTTCTACTGTGTCATTGACTTGTTTATTGTGTTATTGACTTGTTTATTGTTTACTCCATGTGTAACTGTGTTGTTGTCTGTGTCGCACTGCTTTGCGTTTATCTTGGCCAGGTCGCAGTTGCAAATGAGAACTTTTCTCAACTAGCCTACCTGGTTAAATAAAGGTGAAAAAATATAAATAAATAAATAAATAAATATAGGGGATCACATTCCCCCTCTTCACAAAATGTTCACCTGCGGTATCGAAAATGTCTCTCTCACAGTGAAGGAGGGGTGAGTGGGACAGCCAAGTGCACAGAATTATCAGTAGTTAACTGCTCTGCTGCCCAGAAAGTTTTCATGGCTAAAGTTGAACATGATGCAGATTTGCACTCCCATTGTTGACTGAAATCTCAATGTGACCTCATATGCCCCTGGAGTGACTTGAATACAGAAAGAAAAGAACATGCCCACACATGTCTGTATTATAAGAGGGGGAATGGGATGATATGGGAGAATAGATGGGGGGGAAGAGAATACATATTCAAACATAATACCGTCATAGGTCTGATTTCTTTTACACTAGACTTTTGCTTCCAAACAAATGTCAAGTTACATTATTTTGATGAAATGGCACTATTATGAAGAGTCATCTCAAGCAAGTGCTATTTCTCTCTAAATCAATCACACCAAATCTTCCAGTGTCTGTAAATACCACTTTCTACAGTCTAGGGCCGTGGCACAGTAGATAGATGGATGAGGCTCAATGAGGACAAGATTGTGAATGTGCTAGAGACCCTACCACCCCAGTCTCAGAGTGAAGCTATCCATGACTGCAGGAGTCCTGGGAGCTAACTGGAGGGTACAATTCAGTAAGTTGGTTGGTTGATCCTCAATACAGTATAGTGCCTTCAGAAAGTATTCACACCCTTTGACTTTTTCTCAATTTTATTGTTACAGCCTGAATTAAAATGTATTAAATTGAAATGTTGTGTCACTGGCCTACACACACAAAACAATTTGCTTAACCAGTCACATAATAAGTTGCATGGACTCACTCTGTGTGCAATAATATCAAATCAGGCACTAAACCAACAATGCAGTTCAAGAAATAAAGTTAAGAAAATATTTATTAAATAAACTAAAGTTTAAAAAAAGTAACAGAATAAAATAACAATAACAAGGCTATATAAAGGAGGTACCGGTACAGAGCCAATGTGTGGGGATACAGGTTAGTCTAGATAATTTGTACATGTAGGTAGGGGTAAAGTGACTATGCATAGATGATAAACAGCAAGTAGCAGTAGTGTAAAAACAAAGGGAATGTAAATAGTCCAGATGGCCATTTGATTAGTTGTTCAGCAGTTTAATGACTTGGGGGTAGAAGCTGTTTAGGAGCCTTTTGGACCTAGACTTGGTGATCCAGTACCGCTTGCCGTGCGATAGCAGAGAGAACAGTCTATGACTTGGGTGACTGGAGTCTTTTATATTTTTTGGGGGCCTTTCTCTTACACCGCCTAGTACAGTATACAGTTGAAGTCGGAAGTTTACATACACTTCGGTTGGAGTCATTAAAAGTCGTTTTTCAACCACTCCACAAATGTCTTGTTAACAAACTATAGTTTTGGCAAGTTGGTTAGGACATATACTTTATGCATGACACATGTAATTCTTCCAACAATTGTTTACAGACAGATTATTTCACTTATAATTGTCACGTCCTGACCATAGTTCTTATGTGTTTTGCTTGTTTTAGTGTTGGTCAGGACGTGAGCTGGGTGGGCATTCTATGGTGTGTATCTAGTTTGTCTGTTTCTGTGTTCGGCCTAATATGGTTCTCAATCAGAGGCAGCTGTCAATCGTTGTCCCTGATTGAGAATCCTATATAGGTGGCTTGTTTTGTGTTGGGATTTTGTGGGTGGTTGTTTCCTGTCTCTGTGTTTTCTATGCACCAGCTAGGACTGTATCGGTTTGCCACATTTATTATTTTGTATTTGTTAAGTGTTCACGTTTATTGTTCATATTAAACATGTTGAGCACTGGCTACGCTGCGTGTTGGTCTGATCCCTGTTCCACCCCCTCTTCTAGTGAAGAGAGGGAAGGCTGCCGTTACAATAATTCACTATCACAATTCTAGTGGGTCAGAAGTTTACATACACTAAGTTGACTGTGCCTTTTAACAGTTTGGAAAATTCCAGAAAATTATGTCATGGCTTTAGAAGCTTCTGATAGGTCTAAATTGAAAATATTTGAGTTTAATTGGAGGTGTACCTGTGGATGTTTTTTCAAGGCCTACCTTCAAACTCAGTGCCTCTTTGCTTGACATCATGGGAAAATCAAAAGAAATCAGCCAAGACCTCCACAAGTCTGGTTCATCCTTGGGAGCAATTTCCAAAGGCCTGAAGGTACCACGTTCATCTGTACAAACAATAGTACTCAAGTATAAACATGGACACGCAGCCGTCATACCGCTCAGGAAGGAGACAGCGTCTGTCTCCTAGAGATGCATGTACTTTGGTGTGAAAAGTGCAAATCAATCCCAGAACAACAGCAAAGGACCTTGTGAAGATGCTGGAGGAAACAGATACAAAAGTATCTATAGCCACAGTAAAACTGGTCCTATATCGACATAACCTGAAAGGCCGCTCAGCAAGGAAGAAGCCACTGCTCCAAAACCGCCATAAAAAAAGCCAGACTATGGTTTGCACTGCACATGGGGACAAAGCCTGTACTTTTTGGAGAAATGTCCTCTGGTCTGATGAAACAAAAATAGAACTGTTTGGCCATATTGACCATCGTTATGTTGGAGGAAAAAGGAGAAGGCTTGCAAGCCGAAGAACACCATCCAAAACGTGAAGCACGGGGGTGGCGCATCATGTTGTGGGGGTGCTTTGCTGCCAGGAGGGACTGCTGCACTTCACAAAATAGATGGCATCATGAGGGAGGAAATTATGTGGATATATTGAAGCAACATCTCAAGACGTAAAGTCAGGAAAGTTAAAGCTTGGTCGAAATGTGTCTTCCAAATGGACAATGACCCCAAATACTTCCAAAGTTGTGGCAAATGGCTTAAGGACAACAAAGTCAAGGTATTGGAGTGGCCATCACAAAGCCCTGACTCAATTCCATAGAAAATGTGTGGGCAAAGACTGAAAAAGCGCATGCGAGCAAGGAGGCCTACAAACCTGACTCAGTTACCCCAGCTTCTGTCAGGAGGAATGGGCCAAAAATTCACCAACTTATTGTGGGAAGCTTGTGGAAGGCTACCCAACACGGGTTTGACCCAAGTTAAACAATTGAATGGCAAAGCTACCAAATACTAATGAGTGTATGTAAACTTCTGACCCACTGGGAATGTGATGAAAGAAATAAAAGCTGAAATAAATCATTCTCTCTACTATTATTCTGACATTTCACATTCTTAAAATAAAGTGGTGATCCTAACTGACCTAAGACAGGGAATTTTTACTCGGATTAAATGTCAGGAATTGTGAAAAACTGAGTTTTAAATGTATTTGTCTAAGGTGTATGTAAACTTCCGACTACCCTCTGTAGCACCTTACGGTCGGATGCCGTGCATCCGTGTGTTTGGGCCATGTTTGGACCATGTTTGGTGTGTTTGGACCATGATAGTTTGTTGGTAATATGGACACCAAGGAACTTGAAACTCTCAACCTGCTCCACTACAGCCCTGTCGATGTGAAGGGGGCGTGTTCGGCGCTCCTTTTCCTGTAGTCCACGATCAGCTCCTTTGCTATTCATTGTCTACAGCTCAGCGTTTAACACCATAGTGCCCTCAAAGCTCATCAGTAAGCTAAGGATCTTGGGACTAAACACCTCCCTCTGCAACTGGATCCTGGACTTCCTGACGGGCCGCCCCAGGTGGTAAGGGTAGGTACCAACACATCTTCCACGCTGATCCTCAACACAGGGGTCCCACATGGGTGCGTACTCAGTCCCCTCCTGTACTCCCTGTTCACCCATGACTGCATGGCCAAACACGACTCCAACACCATCATTAAGTTTGTTGACGTGATCAAGACAAAGGAGATGATCGTGGACTATTGTGGACATCGAGAACATCCTGACTGGTTGCATCACCGCCTGGTATGGCAACTGCTTGGCCTACAACCACAAGGCACTACAGAGGGTAGTGCATACAGCCCAGTACATCACTGGGGCCAGGCTTCCTGCCATCCAGGACTATACCAGGCGGTGTCAGAGGATGGCCCTAAAAATTGCCAAAGACTCCAGCCACCCTAGTCGTAGACTGATCTCTCTGCTACCGCACGGCAAGCGTTACCGGAGCGCCAAGTCTAGGTCCAAGAGGCTTCTTAACACTTTCTACCCCCATAAGACTCCTGAACTGCTAGTCAAATGGCTACCCGGACTATTTGCATTGACCCGCACCCCCTTTTTTACGCTGCTGCTACTCTCTGTTTATTATCTATGCATAGTCACTTTACCTCTACCAACATGTACACATTACCTCAATTACCTCGACTAACCTGTGCCCCCACACATTGACTCTGTACCGGTACCTTCTGTATATAGCATCGAAACAGTAATTTTATTGTTGCCCTTTAATTATTTTTTATTTATTTATTTTTTACTTCAGTTTATTTTGGTAAATACTTTCTTAACATTTATGTTTCTTAAAACTGCATTGTTGGTTAAGTGCATGTAAGTAAGCATTTCACTGTAAGGGTTATACCTGTTGTATTCAGTGCATGTGACAAATACAATTTGATTTGATTAATAGATAATAATTTTTTTAACTGATATGGAATATCCCTATCCCTTTGAGCAATACACCCAGTCACTACAAAGATAGACTTACCCAGAAACACTCACTGTCACGACTCCTACCGAAGGTGGCTCCCCTTCCTGTTCGGGTGGCGCTCGGCGGTCGTCGTCACCGGCCTACTAGCTGCCACTGATCCTTTTTTCCCCCTTGTCTGTTTATTAGTTGCACCTGTGTTGAGTTAGGTTAATTGGTTGGGCTTTATTTACCAGCCGGCCCGCCTGCTGGTTGTGCGGGATTATTTTTCAGTGTACTGTTGTGCACGACTGTAAGTCACGGTTGTCTGTGTGTGTGTGTTTTGCTGAACTGTTTAGTTCTCCCCTGTTTGGGGCATTTGTTTGAGTTGGCGTCATTTTCACCGGTGTGGTGTATTAAAAGTATCGCTACCCTGAACTCTCTGCTTGCTGCGCCTGACTTCTTCCTCCACTACACCCCGGACATTACACTCACAGCTATAATTGCTGGCAAAGATGATTCTAAATATGGATTGACTCAGGGCAGTGAATACTTATGTAAATGAGATATTTCTGTATTTAATTTTCAATAAATGCGCTAACATTTGTAAAAACATATATTCACTTTGTCATTATGCGGTATTATGTGTAGATGGGTGAGAACAAAATCATTTTAGATCCATTTTGAATTCAGGCTGTAACAAAATAATTCAAGGGGTATGAATACTTTCTGAAGGCACTGTATATAGCAACACTGGAAAGCTAGGATTAATGGACAGTTTAGAGGGTAATCAATCAATGTAGCTCCTACCCTTTAGCCAGAGGCACCAAATATATCACGCCAACACATTGTAGGCCTGATTACAAGACCTGGAACCCTAGTCTAAATGTAACATATACTTATCCTCTACACCATCTGTACCTATATTGGCCAAACCCATAGAGCGTCTTAGGTCGTGATATGGTTTAGTGCATCACAATGTTTTTCTGTAATATCCAAATGTTTTAGTTTTTTCTTTATTTTGTCAAATTACAAATAACAGACGGGGTGTGTTCATAAGTAGGCTACAGACTGGTGTACTGAAAAACATAATGACTAGGCATCTGTTTAAAGGTCAACCCTGAGATGGTAAATAGCATCTAAAATTCCTCATTTTCTGAATCTAAAATAATCCCATGACCTTGATCTCATTCTGAATGTTGTGTGTATTCAACATGGCTGGAGCCAGACAAGCAGGCCAGGGATTAATGTCCCAAAAATGTCCTCCATCTCTCAGAGTTAAAATCCCAGAGCAGGTGGATGCATTTGTTCAGCCTCCCTTTTAAGGATACCTGTTTGTGTGTGTGTGTGTGTGTGCAGTGGTGGAAAAAGTCCATACTTGAGCAAAAGTAAAGATAACGTAATAAAAAATTCACTCAAGTTAAAGTGAAAGTCACCCAGTAAAATAGTACTTGAGTAAAAGTATCTGGTTTTAAATGTACTTACTGTAAGTACAGTGGTGGAAAAAGTCCTCAAAAGAAAAAGTACAATTAAATGCTATACATCAAGTTGCTCATATTAAGCAAACCAGATGGCATGATTATTATATATATTTTTTTAATGTATTTACGGACAGCCAGGGGCACTCTCCACTATGTACTCATTATGCCTGTGATATGTGGCTGTCCCACCTACAGTAGTCATCTTAAAATGAAAGCACTAACTGTAAGTTGCTTTGGATAGGAGCATCTGCTAAATGACTGAAATGTAAATGTAAAATGTCTGTAGTGATTGCTGTTGCTGTAGCAAAAGTACCTGTGTGTCTCACTGGTATAACTTCGCAAAGGCACTGGGGCCAGTACTGGCACTTGTTATTGTGTGTCACGATCGTGTGGTTGAGAGACGGACCAAAACGCAGCATTTGGAAAATAAGCCATCTTCCTTTATTAACACCACGAAGATGAACACGACACAAAACACTATACAAACTAACAAAACAACAAAACGACCGTGAAGCTACAAACGTTGTGCACATACATACAGGCTACAAACGTTCTACATAGACAATTTCCCACAAATACCTAAAGCCTATGGCTCCCTTAAATATGGCTCCCAATCAGAGACAACTATGACCAGCTGTCTCTGATTGAGAACCAAATCAGGCAGCCATAGACTTTTCTAAACACCTACACTCAACCATAGACTATACTAGACAAATACACTAAACCATAGACTATTCTAGACACATCCACTCAACACAAACCCATACACTCTAACAAATCCCCCTAGACACTCCAAACCACCCAAGACAATACAAAAACACAAACCTAACCCCATGTCACACCCTGACCTAACTAAAATAATAAAGAAAACAAAGAATACTAAGGCCAGGGCGTGACATTGTGTGATATTTCATACTCACTTGTTGAGATATGAAATGTCACAAAGCTGTGGCCTTGAATGGAATGAAAGATGTAAGGAACAAGGTGCACATCAGGGTCATAGCTACATACGACGAAACCAAGGTCCGGCCTGAGTAACACATACACACACATACATACATAATTACACATATACAGTACCAGTCAAAAGTTGACACACCTACTCATTCCAGGGTTTTTCTTAAACTTGTATTATTTTCTACATTGTAGAATAATAGTGAAGACATCAACATTTTGAAATAACACATGGAATCATTTAGTAACCCAAAAATTGTTAAACAAATCAAAATATATTTTATATTTGAGATTCTTCAAAGTAGCCACCCTTTGCCTTGATGACAGCTTTGCACACTCTTGGCATTCTCTCAACCAGCTTCATGAGGTAGTCACCTGGAATGCATTTCAATTAACAGGTGTGCCTTGTTAAAAGTACATTTGTGGAATTTAATGTGTTTGAGCCAATCAGTTGTGTTGTGATATGGTAGGGGTGGTATACAGAAGATGGCCTTATTTGGTAAAAGACCAAGTCCATATTATGTCAAGAAAAGCTCAAATAAGCAAAGAGAAACAAATGTCCATAATTTATTTAAGACATGAAGGTCAGTCAATCCGGAACATTTCAAGAACTTTGAATGTTTCTTCAAGTGCAGTCGCAAAAACCCTCAAGCGTTATGATGAAAAATGCTCTCATGAGGACCGTCAAAAGGAAAGGAAGACCCAGAGTTACCTCGGCCGCATAGGTTAAGTTCATTAGAGTTACCAGCCTCAGAAATGGCAGCCCAAATAAATGCTTCACAGTGTTCAAGTAACAGACACATCTCAACATCAACATCAATGTTCAGAGGAGACTGTGTGAATCAGGCCTTCATGGTTGAATTTCTGCAAAGAAACCACTACTAAAGGACACCAGTAAGAAGAGACTTCCTTGGGCCAAGAAACACGAGCAATGGACATTAGACCGGTGGAAACCTGTCCATTGCTCTGATGAGTCCAAATTTGAGATTTTTGGATCCAACCGCTGTGTCTTTGTGAGATGCAGAGTAGGTGAACAGATGATCTCCGCATGTGTGATTCCTACCATGAAGCATGGAGGAGGAGGTGTGATGGTACTTTTCTGGTGACACTGTCTGTGATTTATTTAGAATTCAAGGCACACTTAACCAGCATGGCTACCAGAGCATTCTGCAGCGATACACCATCCCACCTGGTTTTCGCTTAGTGGAACTATCATTTGTTTTTCAACAGGACAATGACACAACACACCTCCAGGCTGTGTAAGGGCTATTTGACCAAGAAGGAGAGTGATGGAGTGCTGCATCAGATGACCTGGCCTCCACAATCACCCGACCTCAACCCAATTGAGATGATTTGGGATGAGTTGGACCACAGAGTGAAGGAAAAGCAGCCAACAAGTGCTCAGCATATGTGGTAACTCCTTCAAGACTGTTGGAAAAGCATTCCAGGTGAAGCTGGTTGAGAGAATGCCAAGAGTGTTTAAAACTGTTATCAAGGCAAAGGGTGGATACTGAAAAAAAACTAGACAAGTGAGTTAAGAACAAATTCTTATTTACAATGACATCCTACCCCAGCGACGCTGGGCCAATTGTGTTCCACCCTATGGAACTCCCAATCACAGCCGGATGTGACGCAACCTGGAATCAAACCAGGGACTGCATTGACTCCTCTTGCAATGAGATGTAGTGCCTTACACTGCTGCACCACTTGGAACCCTGATTCCATGTGTTATTTCAAAGTGTTGATGTCTTCACTATTATTCTACAATGTTGAAAACAGTAAAATTATTAAAAACCCTTGAATGAGTAGGTGTGTCCAAACTTTAGACTGGTACTGTATAAATATATATACAGTTGAAGTCGGAAGTTTAAATACACCTTAGCCAAATACTTTTAAACTCAGTTTTTCACAATTCCTGACATTTAATCCGAGTAAAAATTTCCTGTCTTAGGTCAGTTAGGATCACCACTTTATTTTAAGAATGTGAAATGTCAGAATAATAGRAGAGAGAATGATTTATTTCAGCTTTCATTTATTTCAACACATTCCCAGTGGGTCAGAAGTTTACATACACTCAATTAGTATTTGGTAGCATTGCCTTTAAATTGTTTAACTTGGGTCAAATATTTCAGGTAGCCTTCCACAAGCTTCCTACAATAAGTTGGGTGAATTTTGGCCCATTCCTCCTGACAGAGCTGGGGTAACTGAGTCAGGTTTGTAGGCCTCCTTGCTCGCACAAGCTTTTTCAGTTCTGCCCACAAATCTTCTATAGGATTGAGGTCAGGGCTTTGTGATGGCCACTCTAATTCCTTGACTTTGTTGTCCTTAAGCCATTTTGCCACAACTTTGGAAGTATGCTTGGGGTCATTGTCCATTTGGGAGGCCCATTTGAGACCAAGCTTTAACTTCCCGACTGATGTCTTGAGATGTTGCTTCAATATATCCACATAATGTTCCTTTATTTTTTCTATTTTGTGAAGTGCAGCAGTCCCTCCTGCAGCAAAGCACCCCCACAACATGATGCTGCCACCCCTGTGCTTTACTGTTGGGATGGTGTTCTTTGGCTTGCAAGCCTCCCCCTTTTTCCACCAAACATAATGATGGTCATTATGGCCAAACAGTTCTATTTTTGTTTCATCAGACCAGAGGACATTTCTCAAAAAAGTACAATCTTTGTCCCCATGTGCAGTTGCAAACCGTAGTATGGCTTTTTATGGTGGTTTTGTGGCAGTGGTTTCTTCCTTGCTGAGCGGCCTTTCAGGTCATGTAGATATAGGACTTGTTTTACTGTGGATATAGATACTTTTGTACCGGTTTCCTCCAGCATCTTCACAAGGTCCTTTGCTGTTGTTCTGCGATTGATTTGCACTTTTCCCACCAAAGTACGTTCATCTCTAGGAGACAGAACGCGTCTCCTTCCTGAAGCGGTATGACGCTGCGTGGTCCCATGGCGTTATACTTGCGTCTATTGTTTGTACAACTGAACGTGGTACTTCAGGCATTTGGAAATTGCTTCAGGCATGAACCAGAACCTGTGGAGGTTACAATTCTTTTTCTGAGGTCTTGGCTGATTTCTTTTGATTTTCCCATGATGTCAAGCAAAGAGGCACTGAGTTTGAAGGTAGTCCTTGAAAAACATCGACAGGTACACCTCCAATTGACTCAAATTATGTCAATTAGCCTATCAGAAGCTTCTAAAGCCATGACATAATTTTCTGGAATTTTCCAAGCTGTTAAAAGGCACAGTCAACTTAGTGTATGTAAACTTCTGACCCACTGGATTTGTGATACAGTGAATTATAAGTGAAATAATCTGTCTGTAAACAATTGTTGGAAAAATTACTTGTGTCATGCACAATATAGATGTCCTAACCGACTTGCCAGAACTGTAGTTTGTTAACAAGAAATTTGTGGAGTGGTTGAAAAATGACTTTTAATGACTCCAACCTAAGTGTATGTAAACTTCCGACTTCAACTGGCTGAATGGAAGCAAGTCCCCAGAGCAATTTTACAACATCTAGTGTAAAGCCTTCCCAGAAGAGTGGAGGCTGCCATGATTTTGGAATGAGATGTTTGACGAGCAGGTGTCCACATACTTTTGGTCATGTATTGTATATTCAATGTCTGTTTATTTTTATTTTTTATCCATCTACAAATAGGTGTCCTTCTTTGTGAGGCATTGGAAAACCTCCCTGGACTTTGTGGTTGAATCTGTGTTTGAAATCCACTGCTCGACAGAGACCTAAACAGATAATTGTATGTGTGGGGTACAGAGATGAGGTAGTCATTCAAGAATCATGTTAAACACTATTATTGCACACAGAGTGTGTCCATACAACTTATTACGTGACTTGTGTGCGTCAGACAGTGACACAAAATGTCACTTAAATCAATTTTACATTCAGGCTTTAACATTTCAAAATGTGGAAAAATTCAAAGGGTGTGAATACTTTCTGAAGGCACTGTACTGTATTGAGGATCAACCAACCAACTTACTGAATTGTACCCTCCAGTTAGCTCCCAGGACTCCTGCAGTCATGGATAGCTTCACTCTGAGACTGGGGTGGTAGGGTCTCTAGCACATTCACAATCTTGTCCTCATTGAGCCTCATCCATCTATCTACTGTGCCCCGGCCCTAGAATGTAGAAAGTGGTATTTACAGACACTGGAAGATTTGGTGTGATTGATTTTAACTTCACATTTTTGGGGAGCAAAATTCTAGTGTACTTATGAAGGTATTATGTTTGAATATATCTGTCTTCTACTCCCCCCATCTATTCTCCCATATCATCCCATTCCCCCTCTTATAACACAGACATGTGTGGGCATGTTCTTTCCTTTTGGTATTCACTCCAGGGACATATGAAGTCACGTTGAGCTTTCAGTCAACAATGGGAGTGCACATCTGAATCATGTTCAACCTTAGCCATGAAAACTGCTCTGCTGTCCAGAAAGTTAACTACTGATAATTCTGTGCCCTTGGCTGTCCCACTCACCCCTCCCTCACAGTGAGAGAGACCTCACAGTGAATTCACCAATTTTCAATACCGCAGGTGAACATTTTGGGGATAGGGGTGAATGTGCTCCCCTATATGGCCACCCCTATCCAGCTGTCTTCACAGTTTTTATTTCTATAACTGTGTCTGACTTATGTGATTTGTTAAGCACATTTTTACTCCTGAACTTATTTACGCTTGTCATAACAAAGGGGTTGAATACTTATTGACTCAAGACATTTCAGATTGAAATGTTTTTATAATTTGTAATAATTTCTTAATTAAACAATTCCACTTTGACATTATGGGGTATTGTGTGTAGGCCAGTGACACAAAATCTCAATTCAGTCCATTTTAAATTCAGGCTGTAACACAACAACATTTGGAAAAAGTCAAGGGATGTGAATACTTTCTGAAGGCACTGTATATCTTTTTCTGGAACTCAGTCGAAGTAGTAGAATACATCAGGTGCAATGTTGAAACTTGTTTGTGCATCAGCAGTTTTCCTCTTGTTATATGTCACTCACTGACAGTCACTCAATTAGCCCATGTCAGTAAAAACATTTTTGATTGGTAAATTAGTCTAGTTAGTCTAGCCAGCTATCTAAACTAGTTGTAATCATGGCAGAATTACTGACCGGGCATGCAGGGCACGTGCCCAGGAGCAATGACCTCCAGCGGGCCCACATTGATTTTGTTAGTCACTCACTCAGATATCATATTAATATGGCATAAGTCATGAAAAAAGTGTAGAATTGCAGGAAATAGCTGTAAAACTGCAACAAAAAAAGGTTCTGTAAAGCAAATGTATTGGATTACCTTTTGTTAATGAAATACTTTTTCTGCTAGCAGATCCCTCTGTACGTATTCAATTATAGTTTTGAATCCTGGTGCTGAGTTAATGTGAGTTAATGTGAGTTAATGTGTAGCGGCTAATTGTTTTGCTAATAGGCTATGTGTTTGTAGATCGACTGAGGTGAAGGAAGCTACAGCAACAAATGTGATAATGGCTGGGGTAATTTTTGCTTGTTTTGGTTTTCTCCAAAGAGCATTTTAGAGTTTTAAATTGTATAGAAATGCAGTAAAGGAGCTTCAACTTTCTTAAAGTTTGTTGGATGGGGCTACAGCCCTGGTTGACAACACCAGATAAAACCGATAAAACCGTTTTCTTACATATCCCACTCTATTTGACTCATGTGCTATGATATTCATCAGCCGTGGGCATGAATATGAAAAACAGCATATTTTGCATAACAAAGTTATGAAAAGAGATATGCAATTTCATGCCAGGTTTGATGAATTACATCAGTGGAATAGATAGCAAATTGCTGGTATTACAAAGGAATCCATGTGGAAGGAAGGGAAGTATTCTGGCTGTCTTCCTATGTCTCCACTACACTTTTCTTCACACATAGAACTCACCAGCATCTCATCATTGTTTAACAAAGTTCCATCAAGTGAAAATAGTGCTGTTGTTGCTAAGGAATGGTAGTGTCAACTCAGGTATAGAAGGACACAATGTTTTGTTTTTGTTCATGTGGTCATCATGGAGGGAGGAGTCAAGAGAGAACTCGCAGATGAGTATCTCTGATGGCAGCCATTTTAGTTTATTTCCATAGGCATTAGATAAATAAGATCAGAAAGAAAGCTTATGTCAGTTTAAGCTCATTTCAGCCTCAAGACAACTTTAAAATGATAAATGACAATCTTCTCAGCCAAAGGAAGTACAATATTATACTGTACAAGTGAGCTATTCAGTTATGGGGCTGCAAAGAGTATTAGGGCAATACAATCTGCCTGTGGACCACATTAACATATTAATACGAAGTGCCATTTTTTGCTGGGAGGCTAAATCTTTCCCCCTGGGTGCACAGAGTCTTTGATCAGCCAACTCAGAACGTTAAGGCAGTTATGAAAATAGACGATTCAGAATTAGTGGAGCATTTCAGGAAATAATTTGAAAAGGAGCAATGCATACATTATATTTGGAGACTGAGAAACTCAAATATGAGATAATGCGAGAACCCAGATGTTAAATGAAATTCTGAAATAATATTCAGTCTGATTCAGAATGGCAAGACATTCTTAAAATCCTGCCACATAATTATACAGAATTGTACATTGTGTAGTAGCTCCCACTGTAATGACAATATCATCCCATGGGGAATTTATTCCAGATAATATTAAACACAATCTATTTCTCCTGCTCTACAATCCTATATATCAACATTCTCATTTCATATCAATCAGTTAATCACATGGACAGATCTACTCAGACTTAAAAAGCTGCTGTGAGGTCATACCATACCAACTGCCACTGTAGCCAATGTCGATGTGTACAGGCCTATTTATTTTCTGCAATGACACATTCACTCATGACACATTGTAAGCAAGCAAGTGCCAGTGACTTCTAAGCCTTTAACTTGAACAGACTAGAGACAATTGACTCCAGGAAAAGTGGCTATCAGCTGATAGCGTAAATCTTTTAGCTAGCTACTTAGCTACGCTTTCAAAACAAACTTGTTTTTACTTGCTTTGAGTTTGTTCTGCTGCTGACATCTGCCTCTTAATAACAGTCAAATTGTCCTTCTCTGTCTTC